>NC_086452.1:441036788-441309288 GCF_028390025.1 Pseudophryne corroboree
CTATCTATCTATCTATCTATCTATCTATCTATCTATCTATCTATCTATCTATCTATCTATCTATCTATCTATCTATCTATCGTATTTCTCTGCCTATCTGCATGTATCTATGTCTTGTGGGTTTGCATTGCATATTATATAATATATTATAGTATATATTATATATTATAGTATTGGTCTGATTGCAAGTTTTCCAGGCAAGGCTGCTTAACCATTGCACTGTGATATTACGTATACATCATATCATAATCCGTGTCAGGCACAGCAGCAGCCATGCAATAAGAATTTTATGCTGGATTTAGAGGTCAATATAAACTTCCATGTACACTCCAGTCAGTTCTGGTGCAGTAAACTACAGAACCGTAAAAGTTGTATTTGTAAATGGTAATGATATTTTAATTGTGTATTCTGCCATCTGACTTGTGGTTTGAGTCTGTAGTTTAAACCCAGCAGGCGGGACAAATATTGGTATATGGCTCTCCAAGGTTAAAGTAGTAAGTACTCAGCTCTGTTGCTATTAGAGGACATGTGTTTTGCTGTAAACAAAGGTGACACAATTAGTTGTGTACTGTATCATGTCTCATACTGTAGCAGTCACCAGGCGCTACAGTAGATGTCCATTGTATTACCATACGTATTGTTACTTGTTTCTGGAATATCAAAACCTCAGGTCTTGTTGCAGGCAAAGGCACAGAACAGGAACAAGTGGGGAAAAAAACTAATGTATTTATTATTCAGAATTCTGTTTGGGAGATGATTCAAAGTATCCAGAAATGACTGAAGTTCTCTGATGGAATTGAGGGGGTTATTCAGATTTGCTAGCAAACCAAAAATGTTAACAATTCGGCAAGACCGTATTGCACTGCAGGTGGGGCAGATGTATACCTGACCAAAATGGGTTCACTACGATATGCCGGCGGTCGGGCTCCCGGCGACCAGCATACCGGCGCCGGGAGCCCGACCGCCGGCTTACCGACAGTGTGGCGAGCGCAAATGATCCCCTTGCGGGCTTGCTGCGCTCGCTACACTATTTTATTCTCCCTCCAGGGGGGTCGTGGACCCCCACGAGGGAGAATAAGTGTCGGTATGCCGGCTGTCGGGCTCCCGGCGCCGGTATGCTGGTCGCCGGGAGCCCGACCACCGGCATACTGAAGACCACCCGACCAAAATGACCCTCTCCAGAAGGGACAGAATCCTCTGCTCCTGGACTTCCCTCTTAATTGATGATTGCCATCACCTGTGCTGAAACACCTTTCTTATCCATTAACCTGTTCAACACAGGTGCCGGCAATCATATATTAAGAGAAAGTCCAGGAGCAGAGCATTCTGTCCCTCCTGGAGAGGGTCATGTTGGGAGGTATGCAGCTGTAACATGTGCAGAGAGCGTTAGATGGTTATGGATCAATGGGTCGACCTGACTTAGGTCAACAGTCACTAGGTCGACTACTATTGATGACATTGACATGGTCGACACATGGAAAAGGTCGAAACGTGAAAATGGTCAACACTGGACAGGTCAACACATAAAAATGTCGACATGATATTATATATTTTTTTGGTGTCACTTTTTGGGTAACATGACCAGGGACCCCAATTATTGCATCACCATGCCGTGGCAAGGTGCCTCACTCCGCTACCGCAGCCTTCGGCACAGGTTATTATTCCCAATTGTAGTCCACGTGGATGGTAGAGTATGAAAGAGTTAAAAATAAATATGTAAAAATCGCATGTTGATCTTTTCATGTGTTGACCTGTCATGTGTCGACCATTATAACCCGTCAACCTTTTTCCTGTGTTGACCATGTAAATTTCGACCAATAGTGGTCTACCTATTGACTGTCGATTTAATCAATGTTGACCTACCATCCGGATACCATTTAGATTTGGGTGGGTTATATTGTTTCTGTGCAGGGTAAACACTGGCTGCTTAATTTCTACACTGCTATTTAGATTTCAGTTTGAACACACCCCACCCAAATCTAACTCTCTCTGCACATGTTACATCTGCCCCACCTGCAGTGCAGAATAGATTTTCCCAGATGCTAACCTTTTTTTGGTTTGCTAACAATATGGGGACAATTCAGATCTGATCGCTGCTGTGTGTTTTCGCGCAGCGGCCAATCAGATACTAACTGCGCATGTGTATGCACCGCAATGCGCACGTGCTTCGGACAACAACAAAGGGCATCGCTGGTCAGCGACGGGATGGTGCAAAAAAAAACAATCGCACAGGTATTCGCAAGGTGATTGACAGGAGGAAGCCGTTGGGAGTGTCCGGAAAAATAAAGGCATTCCCAAGCATTTTCAGGGAGGGTGTGTGACGTCAGCTCCGGCCCGGATCAGCCTGATGTGATCGCACTGGAGGAGTAAGTCCTGGGCTGCGCAGAGACTGCACATGGTGAATTTTAGCAGCTCAGCGTGCACATAGAATCACACACTTGCACTGCGAATTTACACTCCCCCTGGAGGCGGCGACTCTCTGAACTCAGGACAGCAAAAGTAGCAGCCCATCGATCAGATCTGAATGTCCCCCTATGTCTCTGCTGGTGGGAATATACCGGCATAGGTGGTCTGTGGGGATCCGGACTGAAAGTCGACAGTAACTAGGTCGACAATGTCTAGGTCGACCACTATTGGTCGACAGTAACTAGGTCGACAGGGTGTCTAGGTCGACATGTTCTAGGTCGACAGGTCAAAAGGTCGACATGGGTTTTTCACAATTTTTTTCTTTTTTTGAACCTTTTCATACTTAACGATCCACGTGGACTACGATTGGAACGGTAATCTGTGCTGAGCGAAGCGGTAGCGGAGCGAAGGCACCATGCCCGAAGCATGGCGAGCGAAGCGAGCCTTGCAAGGGGACGCGGTGCACTAATTGGGGTTCCCGGTCACTCTACGAAGAAAACGACACCAAAATAACATTAAAAACTCATGTCGACCTTTTGACCTGTCGACCTAGAACATGTCGACCTAAAGACCCTGTCGGCCTAGACACCCTGTCGACCTAGTTACTGTCGACCAATAGTGGTCGACCTAGACATTGTCGACCTAGTTACTGTCGACTTTCAATACCACACCCGGTCTTTGTGGTTCAATGTGGTCCAAAAAATGCCCTGTTCTTCTATGACTGGAGAAGAAACGTGGTTCATGTTTTCCCATCGTATACATGTTACCAGTGGTATCATAGATACCCTCTGCCTTCAGTATAGGTAATCGATATTTGTTTTAGGTATCATCCTACATTCTAAAATACAGAGAGGATAAGAGTATGCACTTAGGACGCTGCATGCTTGTCACTGTTGCTATGTCGCTGTATAGATTTCTACAATGTGGCTTAGAACCAAAGAACCTAGGGAGAATGTACACTATACCTGGCTGGTGGCATGCAGAACCGACTTGTAGTACAGACTTTACAGCATTGTTATAATTATTCAGAAGATCATTGTGCCCAGCGCACATCATAATTAATGGATACGAGATGTTTGTATTACACGTGACCTTGGGATAGAGCAGTCAGTGGAATGGATAATAAGTAGTTACAGTATAATACCAGTCACCAATGAAAAGTTCTGATGTACAGTTTTGATAAAAGATTTACTGTATTCATTGTAGTAGGGAAAAATAAATCGCTCAATTATGTATCCTCTACATGCAATCTGCAAGGAATTACAGCTTTTGATTGGATCTACAATCCTTATTGAAAACATAAATGTAGCCAAGTAGTCCTTCCAACTAATATGGAGCCTCACCAGGAGCGTAACTCCCAGAGGCAATAGAGGCACCTGCCTCCGGGCTCCAAGCTCTAAAGGGGCACCTGCATGCAGTGGCGCAACTAGAAATGTTTCTCCCCAAGCCAAAAAATTATTCGGCGCCCCCCCCCACCCATCCCCCATATTTGGCACTAGTAAAAGGGACAAACATGCGCATGCGGCAAAAAGGGTGTGTGGCTTCACTGAAATGGGTGTGGCTTCGCATAAAGGGGCGTGGCGTTGCAGGAAAAGACTACCTTATACCCCAGTTTTGCAACCTGCACGCCCAGACGTTAGCCACCACAGGAAAGAAAAATAATCCTGATTCATGCCCCTTACATTATTTGTCATTTTTCCTCCTTATAGTAATGCCCAGTATACATTATGCCACATACTGCAATGGCCCTCAGACATTATGCCACACACAATAATGCACATGACACAATATGCACACACTGTAATGCCCCCGACACATTATGCCACACACCGTAATGCCTGTGACACATTATGACAAGAATCGCAATGCCCGTTATACATTATGCTACACACTGCAATGCCCCTGATACATTATAGCACATACAATGTCTGTGACACATTATGACACACACCGCAATGACCCTGAGACATTATACCACATACCACAATACCCGTGATATAGTATACAACACACCGTAATGCCTGACACATTATGACACACACCGCAATGTCCGTAATACATTATGACACACACCGCAATGACCCTGAGACATTATACCACATATCACAATGCCTGTGATATAGTATACCATACACCGTAATGCCTGTGACACATACCGCAATGCCCGTTATACCCTATGCCACACACCGCAATGCCCGTGATATAGTATACAACACACCGTAATGCCTGACACATTATGACACACACCGCAATGTCCGTGATACATTATGCCACACTGCAATGCCCCTGAGACATTATACCACATACCACAATGCCCGTGATATAGTATGCCACACACCGTAATGCCTGTGACACATTATAACACACACCGCAATGTCCGTGATACATTATGCCACACACCGTAATGCCCATTACACATTAAGTCCTACAGTAAGGCTTCTAATTACTTTTAAATTACCTGCTCGTTGCCAGGGGTTTCATGCTCTTGGTTCCATGCACGGTGCCAGGGGTTTTCATGCTCAGGGTGTCATGCTCGTTGCCAGGGGTTTCATGCACTGGGTGTCATGCTCGTTGCCAGGGGTTTCATGCACTGGGTGTCATGCTCGTTGCTAGGGGGTAGTGCTTGTTGCTAGGGCTGTGCTCCCAGTGCCACATATGCCCCCATTGCCAGATATTCCCCCACAGTGCCAGGTACTCACATGCCCCCAGTGCCAAATATAGCCCCCCCCCCATGTGCCAGGTACACATATACCCCCCAGTGCCACATATGCCCCCAGTGCCAGATATTCCCCCACAGTGCCAGGTACTCACATGCCCCCAGTGCCAAATATAGCCCCCCCCCATGTGCCAGGTACACATATACCCCCCCAGTACCACATATGCCCCCGGTGCCAGATATTCCCCCACAGTGCCAGGTACTCACATGCCCCCAGTGCCAAATATAGCCCCCCCCCATGTGCCAGGTACACATATACCCCCCCAGTGCCACATATGCCCCCCGAAGTGCTCCCCCTCCCCCTGTGCCGAATATGCTCCCCCAGTGCCAGTTAAATTGTCCCTCCCCTACCCACCCCCCGCGCTCCCCCGTTGTTTTGTGATGGAGGGACACGGGGGGCACAGCGCGCGCCTCTCCTGTGTCCCGCCTGCGTCTCCGGCGGGTCTGTTAAAGGAAGTGCCGGTTCGTGAGCCAATCAGAGCTCACGAACGGCACTTCATTTATTAGACCCGCCGGAGACCCAGGAGGGACACAGGAGAGGCGCGTGCTGTGCCCTCCGTGTCCCTCCTTCACAGCAGCGTCCGCATGTCATTCTGCGCTAAATCAGTGGCGCCGCCCCCGCAGCCCTGCGCCCCCAAGCCACCGCGAGGGCTGCGGGGGCAGTAGTTACGCCACTGCCTGCATGTACAACTTTCAGTGTAGAGCTCTGCGGCGCACCAGCTGTTGCTGCAGAGTTAGTCGGCTCTGTTCCCTGCCCTGCTAACACCTGCAATAGGGGACAGGGTGACTCTTACCTGGTAGCACTCAGCCTGCACTGCAACAAGCGACGGGGCACCCGCAGCTGCAGCTGAACCGTGAGATGGGGACCACCAGTGAATGCTGATTCTGCATATTGCATGAGTATTGAGGCTATTTATCTTGGGGATACCAGATTGGATATCGGAGACTGGAGATATCTGCAGCAGTCCCTCTCTTGCAAAAGCCACCCCAATAGCTTACTGTGGGGACTGCAAACATGGCCAATTCACCAAGCTCGGTAAAAGCTCAACTTTTCGGAGCATTGCCCATTGGCAAATGTCATCTCTAGATGCCATTAACCATTGTAGCCTATAGATTACATTGCCACTTGTAACCAGTAACATACTTTTGCACAAAAGTGGCCCTATGGCCACACATGTACATTGCTGGAAGCGACAGCGTAAGCCCATTTATCTATATCATACATATGTACACCGAATTGTAAATTAGTAGTTTCCCTGCCATTGCAAGTAGGGACGGATTAAGGGAGGGGCGGCAGTCACAGGGACCCCACACACTAGGGGCCCCCACACAGTGCGTTTTTCAATTGGAGAAGTCTCCCTCAGGCGGCTCAGCTGTTCATTACAGCAGCCACGAGGAGCTCCTCTGTGCACAGGCAGTCTCACGGGATAATGAAGGGAAATCCCATGAGACAGTGTCTGTGTGCTCATGTGCAGCGCTGCTCTGTGATATCCCTGCTGCTACGGACATCCAGGTGTGTGTGTGTGTGTGTTGTGTGTGAGTGTCGCGCAGGGGTGCTTTGCCAGCAATAGCAGGGGCCTCCACAACCTCCGTTGTCCTGGGTCCCACCTGCCTTAATCCGACTCTGTATATCCGACTCTTGCAATCTGGTTCAGTGCTTGGTATATAGTGGGGCAAATTGATTTGCCCTAATCAGGGTGATGCTGGTATTTGAACCAGCAGACTTCTGGGTGTCATTGTATTTTGGTCAGTACAGATAACCAATAGACTGAAGCAGCTCTTTGTGGGTGTACCTTCAGCTATGTCATTTATTTTACCACAGTTTTCTTTGATAAATACAATCTGAAAAAACTTTGGATGGTATGTATACAACAGCGCACTGTAGGCTGCCCAGCGATGCAGGTATAAAAAAGTGTCTCTCCAAAACACTTTAAAAAAAAAAAGACAAATAGATATACGCTCCACTAGGCGCCACACTTTCAAACAATATATGTATAGATGGATTACGAACACTCATTAATACATCCCTTCAATATGTGTAGATCATCCTCATAGTTCAGCAGTCCTCTAATCCCGTATTGTCAGCACATGGGGAGAAAACAAAATGCCATCATGTGTAGTAAAATCGATTTTAATCACATACACACAGATACAAATACATAAATACAATATGTCCCCTGAGTCCTCTTAGGATGCTGAAAAAAAACTGAACAATTACCAGAAATACTAAGAACTGGTGGCAAAACAGTTCTCAACAAGATGTTTATATTCACCAAACAGTCCACCCGGGTAGGCAATCTGGGATAGCACTCTGGCATACGTGCAGCAGTCCAAATTTAAACAGGAACAATGGGCTCTCTTTTCCAAATAGCCAACGTGTTTCGACCCTATGCTTTGGGTCTTTTTCAAGGCAGGATATACTGCCTGGCATACGTGCAGCAGTCCAAACTTAAACAGGAACAATGGGGTTTCTTTTCCAAATAACCAACGCGTTTTGACACTATGCTTTGGGTCTTTTTCAAGGCAGGATATACTGTATATTTATTTATGTATTTGTATCTGTGTGTATGTGATTAAAATCGATTTTACTACACATGATGCATTTTGTTCTCTCCCCATGTGCTGACAATACGGGATTAGAGGACTGCTGAACTATGAGGATAATCTACACATATTGAAGGGATGTACTATTTATGTGTGTTCGTAATCCATCCATACATATATTGTTTGAAACTGTGGCGCCTAGTGGAGCGTATATCTATTTGTCTTTTTTTATGTTCTTTGATAAATAGCGTTGCGTCCTTGTCATTTTTTTGTAAAAATGCCCGTACAAATGAAAGCCTAAGAGGGGCCATTAAGTTTGAGTTCAGGTCCCCATCATGAGATCGCAGTGCTGGAAAAGCAGCAAGTTACTAAACGGTGGGAAAATAGAGGAAGGAGAGATTACTGAGCAGCGGAATAATGGCACTTAATCCTGTTATGTTTATTGTAAATTGCAGTGTGTGCTATAAACAGAAACCATGACAATAAGTGACTATTGTGTGTAAATATACGTCATTGCATCAACAATATAGTCTCTTATTTGTAAGAGATATGATATTAGTGATGAGGAGTTTCCGCTATTACAGCAGATGTGCCCCTCACCTCAGGTGACATGTGGTAGTCGGGGGGCGGGGGAGGGATGATTTAAAAAAAAAATGTAAGTATGAAAACTTTGTTTTCATTCCTCTGGTGGCACCAATGTCACTTCTACCTTCTCTCCTCCGCTGCCTGCTATAGTCGGAGAGCTTCCTGTGACGCAGGACGTGTGAGGTCAAAGGTCAGAGAGTTACTGAGCCACCCCTTGCCACCAGAGGCATTGGATTATTATTGCACTGGTGAGGGCACGTCCAGTGAACAGGAGATAGCGGCCCATTCATGTACACGACGAAAACTGAATTGCTATTTATCACTATACATCGCATCAGTTCCATGCGATATACAGCTTTGAGAAGCAGCACTTCATTTATACTTACCTTTCAGGCAATGCGATCCAGTATCCTGGGCTCCGGCAGTGCTGCTTTCTCCTGCGGTCCCCTCTGTGCCCTCTGTGGTGCTTGGAGTCAATCGGCGGGTCCCTCCTCCGCATGCGCGGCGGCTGAGGTTCCGGGAGGCTGCTGGGAGGTCAGGGGGTGGAGCTAGAGCCGGGTACTGGGCAGAGAGCAGGGAAGCATTAGGCTCCCCTGCCATTTCGCAGTGCAGTTTAGGTTACCCAGTGGTTTCCAAACTTTTTTGAATCACGGCGCCCTAGAATATCAGAATTTTTTTCACGGCACCCCTAGGCCAAAAATTTCTTTTTGAGAAATTTAGAAAGAAATATTACATTAAGTAGATCCAGAGCCGGCCCTAACCAATATGATGCCCTAGGCAAGATTTTGGCTGGTGCCCCCTAGCACCACCACTAGTTCCGCCTCTGACCCTACACCCCTTTCCCAGCACCATCTCCCCCCACCCATAGCAGTCCTTTTTTTTGTTTTCCTACTCCCTGTAATTTAAATAAGAACAGTGTGCACATTCGGCGCACAGCCCAAAAAGGTATGTGTTTTTGCTGGCAAGGGGCATGGCCACACAATAGTGCCCCCAATTCACATTATGCCTCACAGTAGTGCAACTTTATTCACAATTTATCATGCGATAGTGTCCCTTATTCACATTACATCACACAGTAGTACCACTTTACCTTATATACGTTACTCCTCACAGTAGTGCCCCTCATTCACATACATCATACTGAATTGCTCCTTATTCACATTACACCACACCACACCATATTGCTACTTATTCACATTACACCACACCATGTTGCTCTTTATTCACATTAGACCACACAGTAGTGCCCTTTCTATACATTACGCCACACAGTAGAGCACCTTATACACATAATGCCACACATTGGTAATGCATGTATACACATAATACCACACAGTAATGCCCCTTACACATATGACACACATTATTAATGTCCTTATAAACATAATGCGCCTTACACATTATGTCAACCCTTATTAATGCCCTTATACACATAATTTTCCTTACACATATGCCACACATTGTTAATGCCCTTATACACATAATGTCCCTTACACATATGCCGCACATTAGTGCCCTTATACACATAATATCACACATAGTGCCCCTTACACCTATGTTACACATTATTAATGCCCTTATACACATAATGACACATATTGTTCCTAGCGTGAGTCAACTGGCAGCTCTGCTAACGTCAGGTGCCTATTTTTTTTGAAAATGCATCTTATTTGCATTGCTATGTGGCTAGGATGCACAAGCAGCTTCTGCTGATTAAATTGATATGCGGCATGTACTGTGTGCGACAGTGGCTGTATCTGCATACGAAATGCTACACACAGAATATAGGCATGCTGCATATCATTTTAATCGGCAGAAGCTGCTTGTGCCCCTAGGCATACCAGATGCCCTAGGCAATTGCCTAGTTTGCCTATGCCTAGGGTCAGCTCTGGTTAACACAGTGAAGCGGCGCTGATCTCCATAATAAAGGCTTATGGGTTTGCTACAGTAACAATTTAATGTTTGAAATAAAAAGGTACAGTGTTGTTAGGTATAACAAAAATACATAACAACGTCAAAATAGCATATAAAGTAGATGCAAGACAGTTTTACAAAAGTATAAATTAAAAAAAAATGTCAGAAATTAAAACATAACATGAAATTGTATAATCTGTATGCCGGGTAGCTCTTAATTAGGTAGAAGACTGACCTTTAAGACGTTTCATTACATTTTTAAAACATCTACCCTTTCTTGCCTCACACCTGCTTCTGTGTTGTCTTTGGGGGAAATATATCAAACCTTGGAGAGAGAGAAAGTACTAATTAATATTTTTCAAATATAGTCTGGAAAATGGCAGTTAGATTGGTTAGTAATTTATCTCCCTCACCCTTTATCTCTATCCATAGTTTGATACATCGCCCCCATTGAGAGAAGGCTATGTTATCTTAACAAGCCTTGGATGGAGGTAAAGTGGACAGAGATAAAGTACCAGTCAATCAGCTCGTAACTGTCATTTTTCAAAATCAAGCCTGTGACATGGCAGTCAGGAGCTGATTGGCTGATACTTTATCTTCGTCCACTTTATCTCCATTGAAGGCTTAATAAATAGACCCCCTAGGTTGCCTCATGGATGATCCGGCTATGCTGCAACACAATACATACTGTAGATGTCCCTTTTACATTCCAGTCAGCAACTGTGCAGCCATAATGTCTGTTTAAAAGCGTCCAGGTAACCTAATTAATCGGGCACGTCCCTAACACATTGGGGGGTACAAATCTAGGGTGCGGGACACCCAAACCCAAGCAGCTGAGTGACCCCAGGGAAAAACTAGAGTGAAAAAAATTGAAGATAGGAACCTGACATCTCTTAGACTGCATGCAGAGCAAGGTGAGTCCTGCACAAATGTATATCGGCTTATCAGATGGGGGGTGGATTTCTGGGGTGTGGGACCCCTGGACTGCTGTGGCTGTTTGGCCTCAGGAGCAGCACAGATTAACACTTTATTTTTATATTTCCTGTCATCACTATTATGTGTGTTGTTTCAATGTAACTCATTTCCCACCATCACTTCTCACTACTTTATTTCTCACCTCGTTACCTCTCACTAATTTACCCCTGCTGTTTTTCAGCAACCTCTCTCACTAACCTATCTTCACTTTTCTCACTATATATTTTCTCTAACGTCCTAGTGGATGCTGGGGACTCCGTCAGGACCATGGGAAATAGCGGCTCCGCAGGAGACAGGGCACAAAAAGTAAGCTTTTAGGATCACATGGTGTGCACTGGCTCCTCCCCCTATGACTCTCCTCCAAGCCTCAGTTAGGTTTTTGTGCCCGTCCGAGCAGGGTGCAATCTAGGTGGCTCTCATAAAGAGCTGCTTAGAAAAAGTTTTTTAGGTTTCTTATTTTCAGTGAGTCCTGCTGGCAACAGGCTCACTGCTACGAGGGACTTAGGGGAGAGAAGTGAACTCACCTGCGTGCAGGATGGATTTGCTTCTTAGGCTACTGGACACCATTAGCTCCAGAGGGATCGAACACAGGCCCAGCCATGGAGTCCGGTCCCGGAGCCGTGCCGCCGACCCCCCTTGCAGATGCCGAAGTTGAAGAGGTCCAGAGGTCCGGAAACAGGCGGCAGAAGACTTTCAGTCTTCTTAAGGTAGCGCACAGCACTGCAGCTGTGCGCCATTGTTGTCGGCACACTTCACACCAGCGGTCACTGAGGGTGCAGGGCGCTGGGGGGGGGCGCCCTGGGCAGCAATGTATAATACCTTTTTCTATGGCTAAAATACATCACATATAGCCCTTGAGGCTATATGGATGTATTTAACCCCTGCCATATATCGCAAACTCCGGGAGAAGAGCCCGCCGTTTTAGGGGGCGGGGCCTATTCTCCTCAGCACACAGCGCCATTTTCCTGCTCAGCTCCGCTGTGAGGAAGGCTCCCAGGACTCTCCCCTGCACTGCACTACAGAAACAGGGTAAAACAGAGATGGGGGGCATATTTTGGCGATATTTTTATATATTAAGCGCATATAACAGAAACAACACCTTTTAGGGTTGTTTATATACATTTTTATAGCGCTTTGGTGTGTGCTGGCAAACTCTCCCTCTGTCTCCCCAAAGGGCTAGTGGGGTCCTGTCTTCGATAAGAGCATTCCCTGTGTGTCTGCTGTGTGTCGGTACGTGTGTGTCGACATGTATGAGGACGATGTTGGTGTGGAGGCGGAGCAATTGCCGGTAATGGTGATGTCACCCCCTAGGGAGTCGACACCGGAATGGATGGCTTTAATTATGGAATTACGTGATAATGTTAGCACGCTGCAAAAGTCAGTTGACGACATGAGACGGCCGGAAAACCAGTTAGTACCTGTCCAGGCGTCTCAGGCACCGTCATGGGCTGTAAAACGTCCCTTACCTCAGTCAGTCGACACAGGTACCGACACAGGTGAATCTAGTGTCGACGGTGAAGAAAGAAACGTATTTTCCAATAGGGCCACACGTTATATGATCACGGCAATGAAGGAGGCTTTGCATATCTCTGATACTGCAGGTACCTCAAAGGGGGGTATTATGTGGGGTGTGAAAAAACTACCTGTAGCTTTTCCAGAATCAGAGGAATTGAATGACGTGTGTGATGAAGCGTGGGTTAACCCCGATAGAAAACTGCTAATTTCAAAGAAGTTATTGGCATTATACCCTTTCCCACCAGAGGTTAGGGCGCGCTGGGAAACACCCCCTAGGGTGGATAAGGCGCTCACACGCTTATCAAAACAAGTGGCGTTACCGTCTCCTGATACGGCCGCCCTCAAGGATCCAGCTGATAGGAGGCTGGAAACTACCCTGAAGAGTATATACACACATACTGGTGTTATACTGCGACCAGCAATAGCCTCAGCCTGGATGTGCAGTGCTGGGGTGGTGTGGTCGGATTCCCTGACTGAAAATATTGATACCCTGGATAGGGACAGTATTTTATTGACTATAGAGCAATTAAAGGATGCTTTTCTTTATATGCGAGATGCTCAGAGGGATATTTGCACTCTGGCATCGAGAGTAAGTGCGATGTCCATATCTGCCAGAAGAAGTTTATGGACGCGACAGTGGTCAGGTGATGCGGATTCCAAACGGCATATGGAAGTATTGCCGTATAAAGGAGAGGAATTATTTGGGGTCGGTCTATCGGATCTGGTGGCCACGGCAACAGCCGGAAAATCCACTTTTTTTACCTCAGGTCACCTCCCAACAGAAAAAGACACCGTCTTTTCAGCCGCAGTCCTTTCGTTCCTATAAGAACAAGCGGGCAAAAGGACAGTCATATTTGCCCAGAGGCAAAGGAAGGGGTAAGAGGGTGCAGCAAGCAACTACTTCCCACGAACAGAAGCCCTCCCCGGCTTCTACAAAGCCCTCAGCATGACGCTGGGGCTGTGCAAGCGGACTCAGGGGCGGTGGGGGGTCGACTAAAGATTTTCAGCACACAGTGGGCGCGCTCACAGGTGGACCCTTGGATCCTGCAGGTAGTATCTCAGGGTTACAAGTTGGAATTCGAAAAGTCTCCCCCTCGCCGGTTCCTAAAGTCTGCTTTACCAACGTCTCCCTCAGAAAGGGCGACGGTATTGGAAGCCATTCACAAGCTGTATTCTCAGCAGGTGATAGTCAAGGTACCCCTCCTACAACAGGGAAAGGGGTATTATTCCACACTATTTGTGGTACCGAAGCCGGACGGTTCGGTAAGACCTATTCTAAATCTGAAATCCTTGAACCTGTACATACAGAAATTCAAGTTCAAGATGGAGTCACTCAGAGCAGTGATAGCGAATCTGGAAGAAGGGGACTTCATGGTGTCCCTGGACATAAAAGATGCTTATCTGCATGTCCCAATTTACCCTTCACACCAAGGGTATCTCAGGTTCGTGATACAAAACTGTCATTATCAGTTTCAAACGCTGCCGTTTGGTTTGTCCACGGCACCTCGGGTCTTTACCAAGGTAATGGCCGAAATGATGGTTCTTCTACGAAGAAAAGGCGTATTAATTATCCCTTACTTGGACGATCTCCTGATAAGGGCAAGGTCCAGGGAACAGCTGGAAGTCGGAGTAGCACTAACCCAAGTAGTGCTTCAACAACACGGGTGGATTCTGAATCTTCCAAAATCTCAATTGACCCCGACGACACGTCTGCTGTTCCTGGGAATGATTCTGGACACTGTTCAGAAAAAGGTGTTTCTCCCGGAGGAGAAAGCAAGGGAGTTATCCGAACTTGTCAGGAACCTCCTAAAACCAGGAAATGTGTCAGTACATCAATGCACAAGAGTCCTGGGAAAGATGGTGGCTTCTTACGAAGCAATTCCATTCGGCAGATTCCACGCACGAATATTTCAGTGGGATCTGCTGGACAAATGGTCCGGATCGCATCTGCACATGCATCAGCGGATAACACTGTCACCAAGAACAAGGGTGTCTCTTCTGTGGTGGTTGCTGAGTGCCCATCTGTTAGAGGGCCGCAGATTCGGCATACAGGACTGGGTCCTGGTGACTACGATGCCAGCCTACGAGGCTGGGGAGCAGTCACACAGGGAAGAAACTTCCAGGGCGTGTGGTCGAACCTGGAGACGTCTCTTCACATAAATATACTGGAGCTAAGAGCGATTTACAATGCTCTAAGCCTGGCAAAACCGCTGCTTCAGGGTCAGCCGGTGTTGATCCAGTCGGACAACATCACGGCAGTCGCCCACGTAAACAGACAGGGCGGCACGAGAAGCAGAAGAGCAATGACAGAAGCTGCAAGGATTCTTCGCTGGGCGGAAAATCATGTCATAGCACTGTCAGCAGTGTTCATTCCGGGAGTGGACAACTGGGAAGCAGACTTCCTCAGCAGACACGACCTCCACCCGGGAGAGTGGGGACTTCATCCAGAAGTCTTCCACATGATTGTGAACCGTTGGGAAAAACCAAAGGTGGACATGATGGCGTCCCGCCTCAACAAGAAACTGGACCGATATTGCGCCAGGTCAAGAGACCCTCAGGCAATAGCTGTGGACGCTCTGGTAACACCGTGGGTGTACCAGTCCGTGTATGTGTTTCCTCCTCTGCCTCTCATACCAAAGGTACTGAGAATTATACGGCTACGGGGAGTAAGAACAATACTCGTGGCTCCGGATTGGCCGAGAAGGACTTGGTACCCGGAACTTCAAGAGATGCTCACGGAAGAGCCGTGGCCTCTACCGTTAAGAAGGGATCTGCTTCAGCAGGGACCTTGTATGTTCCAAGACTTACCGCGACTGCGTTTGACGGCATGGCGGTTGAACGCCGGATTCTAAAATAAAAGGGCATTCCAGAGGAAGTTATTCCTACCTTGATTAAAGCCAGGAAGGAAGTGACCGCACAACATTATCACCGCATTTGGAGAAAATATGTTGCGTGGTGTGAGGCCAAGAAGGCCCCAAATGGAGGAATTTCAATTGGGTCGATTCCTACATTTCCTGCAGGCAGGATTGTCTATGGGCCTCAAATTGGGGTCTATTAAGGTTCAAATTTCGGCCTTATCGATTTTCTTCCAGAAAGAATTGGCTTCAGTGCCTGAAGTACAAACCTTTGTCAAAGGTGTACTACATATACAGCCCCCGATTGTGCCTCCAGTGGCACCGTGGGATCTCAACGTAGTTTTGGATTTTCTCAAATCCCATTGGTTTGAGCTGCTCAAATCGGTAGATTTGAAGTATCTTACATGGAAAGTAACCATGCTACTGGCCCTGGCTTCAGCCAGGAGAGTATCAGAGTTGGCGGCTTTATCGTACAAAAGCCCATATCTGATTTTCCATTCGGACAGGGCAGAACTGCGGACGCGTCCTCAGTTTCTGCCTAAGGTGGTTTCGGCTTTTCACTTGAACCAGCCTATTGTGGTGCCTGCGGCTACTAGCGACTTGGAGGACTCCAAGTTGCTGGACGTTGTCAGAGCATTGAAAATATATATTTCAAGGACGGCTGGAGTCAGAAAATCTGACTCGCTGTTTATCCTGTATGCACCCAACAAGAGGGGTGCTCCTGCGTCTAAGCAGACGATTGCTCGTTGGATCTGTAGCACAATCCAACTTGCACATTCTGTGGCAGGCCTGCCACAGCCTAAATCTGTAAATGCCCACTCCACAAGGAAGGTGGGCTCATCTTGGGCGGCTGCCCGAGGGGTCTCGGCATTACAACTTTGCCGAGCAGCTACGTGGTCAGGGGAGAACACGTTTGTAAAATTTTACAAATTTGATACTCTGGCTAAGGAGGACCTGGAGTTCTCTCATTCGGTGCTGCAGAGTCATCCGCACTCTCCCGCCCGTTTGGGAGCTTTGGTATAATCCCCATGGTCCTGACGGAGTCCCAGCATCCACTAGGACGTTAGAGAAAATAAGAATTTACTTACCGATAATTCTATTTCTCATAGTCCGTAGTGGATGCTGGGCGCCCATCCCAAGTGCGGATTGTCTGCAATACTTGTACATAGTTATTGTTACAAAAATCGGGTTATTATTGTTGTGAGCCATCTTTTCAGAGGCTTCTTCGTTGTTATCATACTGTTAACTGGGTTCAAATCACAAGTTGTACGGTGTGATTGGTGTGGCTGGTATGAGTCTTACCCGGGATTCAAGATCCTTCCTTATTGTGTACGCTCGTCCGGGCACAGTACCTAACTGAGGCTTGGAGGAGAGTCATAGGGGGAGGGGCCAGTACACACCATGTGATCCTAAAAGCTTACTTTTTGTGCCCTGTCTCCTGCGGAGCCGCTATTCCCCATGGTCCTGACGGAGTCCCCAGCATCCACTACGGACTATGAGAAATAGAATTATCGGTAAGTAAATTCTTATTTTTTCACTCTAGTGTTGCCCTGGGGTCACTCAGCTGCTTGGGTTTGGGGTGTCCCACACTAGATTTGTAACCCCCAATATGATAGGGTCTTGCCCAATTAATGAAGTCATCTGTATGCATTGGGGAAGCCGTTATTTATGGCCATAACTATGCAAAGAACCTCGCTAAAAATGCATAATTTTATTGCAATGATTATTATTAATCAATTGGTAGTGTTTGAATTGTGCACCTGCAACCTTGTCTTTGTATGCCGTTCTGAAAGGTCTCCACAGGATCACACCTAGATCGCGTTTATATGTCATCCTTAGGGTCAGTTGTGTGGTGAGGGACAAGATTTGCTTCTGTTTGGCCACATATTTTATGACTGGCAGCCACCAGCACTGGTTTTGCCTATTATATTGACCATGAATAATTCGAATTGGTCCTGGACCACCAACCCAGGGCACCCCTGCAAGTGTCCCAAGGCACCCCAGGGAGCCACGGCACACAGTTTGGGAACCTCTGGGTTACACTATCCTGAGGTCTGTTAATTATCTTCTAGTTACTTACGTATGTCTCTACTAATCTAGTAATTTAGGGGGAGATTTACCAAAGCAATCAATCAATCAATCAGATTCTAGCTGTCTAGAATATTATTGGTTGCTATGGGAAACAGCTCCCCTTAACATTAAAAATACACAGGTCGATCAGTGTCAACAATCGCTAAATACTGTCTTCCACCATATTTAGCAAACAGTGGGGGTTATTCAGATCTGATCGTAGATGTGCTCATTTTAGCACATCTACGATCACTCAGACATGCGGGGAGACGCCCAGCACAGGGCTAGTCCGCCCCGCATGTCTGGCCCTACCGCCCCCCCCCCCCCCCACTCCCCACACGCAGATGCGAAAGCATTGCACTGCTGCGATGCTTTTGCCCCCGCCGAGTAGCTCCCTGCCTGCGCAGCCTAGCTACGCTGGTAGGCAGCTACCCACCGCATCCCGGGCTGCAGCGGCTCCGTGTGACACCATGCAGCCGCTGTGGCCCACCCCCACAATGGTCCGGACACGTCTGTGTTGTCCGGACTGCGCCCCTCCCACCCCGCAACCGCCTCTGCTTGTCAATCAGGCAGAGGCGATCGCAGCCCTGAGATGCTTTTAGTATCTCACTGGGCCTCACGGAGCACTTCCCACAGAGCTTCGGACTGCGATCACTGCCTGTCGCAGCGATCCAGTCTGAATGATCCCCAATTTCCGGAGTGGTGCAGCTGACAAATGTCCTTTCTAACCCTGTAAATGGAGGTGGGGGGTGGGAGGGGCGCTTCCTTGGACTCCCTAATTCTAAACATAATAAGAGGTGCTACCATAGCTGTGAAGAAAATGCATGTGCACACTCTAAATACTAAACACTGCTAATCTGAATAATTTTGATAATCTCTGCAATTAAACAGCGTAAGAGTGAGGTACTTAGCATAATTTGGGCTAAAAATATGTGTCCACCAACCATGACCAGGTGACCTCATCTAGTGGGTCCCTAATATTCATAAGGTATAAGTCTAGAGGATGGGATCACCCAGGCCAGCACAAGCCAACCACCCCGGTTACCCTGTAAATGGCAATTTGATTAGTTTACAAGTTAAATGGACCCAGCTTCTGTATCTTTTTTCCTGTGCACCTATTAAGTAATTTTTTTAATAGTATTTTTGCATTAATTGGCCCCAGAGCAGTTGTATTTGAGGCATTGTGGTAGCTCCACCCACAAGACACTTATCTGCTCTTCAAGAAATATACAGTCACCATGCCAACAGATGAAAGGGGATACTGTAATTTTGAAAATGTCAGCCACATGGCTATGGATTGTCACAATGTTGCAATTGGGAATATGTAATCGCAAGTGTCAAATACACTGGACCTTATAGGCAGGTCCAAAGCTTAAAGTAGGGATGCTTTGAATCTCAATATTAGGACTCAACAAAATACTGTGGGGAATTCAATTAGCTGTAGTAATTTACCGAGAAACAAATAAATCCCCAGGACTATTCAATTAGGCCCTAATTGCGGCCTCCACCAGCATTTATCAGGGAATTTTTTTCTGAACCTCAACAGGCTCTGAAATAAATCCCTGATAATGACCCCATTTTCGAGATCGCGGCTTAGACAACACATAGGCACGCAAACTTTTCACGGATTCTATGTGTTTTTGCCTGGTCGAAAAAAAACTGGGGCTAACAAAAAAAAAAAAAACACCAAAAAAAAAAAAAAACTGTGAAAAACGGCCTACGGCCTGAAAAAATATCGGGGCCAATTAAATTCCCCCCTGTATGTTGTTACAAAACATTGTAATGAAATCTAAATCAAATCCAACCAAAGTTATCAAAGTATAAATAAATTGGAGGTACATTAATATGATTATTATTATTATTATTATTATTATTAACAATGGACACATTCTGATAGAAATCAGGATCCTATGGATTTGTCCTCATCTGAATCTTATTAAACATTTTTACAAAAATATTGGTTTTCTCCGATCCCCTGATGCTTGTGTCGGGGAATTGAGGAAATTCAACAAAAAATGATTGCAGTTGTCAAATTGTGCAAATTTCACATGCAGCATTTCCTCTGATTCTCTGATGGATTTTTGATCATCGATGGCTGGCAATCGGAGGATCAGCAATGTGATTGAGGATTCGGGGGAAGGTCAGTGCAGGTGTATGTGGTCTTGTAATTAAAGAGCTTGAAAATGGTGTGTGGTTTAGAAATCCAAGGATTGTCACCCATTCGATACTTATTCAATGTTGGTTTTTTGGTTTATATTATTCCTTAAAATAATATGGTCATTTTTGGGCTTTGGTTGCCCGTTTGCTACTTCTATTTGTACTGTTTCTACTTTACCTGACCATACAAAATAAACAATAAAAAAAAAAAAGTAATCCAAGGATTGTCTGCTGCCTCATTACTGCGGACACTGCCTATATACAGTGTATATACAGGGCAATGGCGTGGTGTCCACATGCTGTTAAGCGTGGTTACGTACACATGGAGCACGGCTGTGATTGGCAGCGGAAGTTTCCAGAGATACCATTATAAACCATTATGGATGTTCTTGGTCTCTAGATCATTTGTGACCCTGCAGAAAAAGGAGCTACAGTGAGAACACCCAGGTTACTGCATAGAATAATGATATCATAACAATTGTTTATCTCTAACATATTGTGGTGTGTGTATGTGGTGGTGTGTGTGTATGTGGTCAGGGCCATCTTAACAGCAGTGTAGGCCCCTGGGCACAGCAATGCACTGTGGCCCCCTACTCATCCTCCAGCAGTAGGGGTGGGGGGTGCTATCAGCGGCAGCTTTGATGACCCGCGGGCGGTAGGGGGTGTTCTATCTTCCGCTCAGCATGTAGGACCTGGAGCAGTAATTTCTGCTAATTATTCCTTTACTGCACAGATGGTGGGAGATGGAGCGGGAGGGAGAACACTAGACTGTAGAAGGGGGCATTGCACTGAATGAAAGGGCCCCAGTACTTGACTTCCAATGCGGCAGGGGGTGTTTAATACGCAGGGAAGGTAGATAGTGGAATGGGGATCAGTACTAAATGCCGCCGGCCGGAATCCTGGCAGTCGAAATACCGACGCCGGAATCCCGACCACACAATCCCGACAGGGGTGGCGAGCGGAACGCAGCCCCTTGCGGGCTCGCTTCGCTCGCCACGCTGCGGGCACGGTGCCTCGTTATGCTCGGCACACTATTATATTCTCCCTCTATGGGTGTCGTGGACACCCACGGAGGGAGAATATGTCGGGATTGTGGCGGTTGGGATTCCGGCGTCGGTATTTCGACCGCCGGGATTCCGGCCGGCGGCATCTTGACCGCATCCCGTGGAATGGGCTTAATATTCATAATTTTCTGGTGAGAGGGCAGATTGCTTGACTGCAGATATCTCCGGTTCCTGGAAAAAGATTTCATAGCTTTCAATGGAATATAAAAGTAGAGAGTCCCACCTTTCAGTAGGTACTGGGGACTTGGGGATCAGAGTTCAGGAGACAGAGCAATCCACCAACGAAATTATAAAACTGCATACCTGGCATGTGGAGCTGGAGCAGGGATCAGCTGCTGGAAGGCTGGTATCTCTGGTTCTGGGCATAGTAGAGACAAGCTGCCAGTGTCCAGTGAAAGGGGAGAGTCCCAGCTTTAGGAGTATACCTCAGAACTACTCTACGTCAGATAGAGCCTGAGATATCTGGGGGGGAAGAGCAATTAACAGGCTCGGATGGGGACCACTGCTTTGAAGTTGGATATTTCTGGTTCCCGAGGGCCGATTTTCAAAAATCTGGTACCCCTGGAAAGAGCGGACCCTCAGCTATCAGCATAGGCATACCTCCCAACATGACCCTCTCCAGGAGGGACACGATGCTCTGCTTCTGGACTTTTCTCTTAATGTATTATTGCCGGCACCTGTTTTGAACAGGGTAATGGATAAGAAAGGTGTTTCATCACAGGTGAGGGCAATCATAAATTAAGAGGTAAGTCCAGGAGCAGAGCATTCTGTCCCTCCTGGAGAGGGTCATGTTGGGAGGTATGAGCATAGGGCCCTTATACTACTGGGGCCTTTGGGAAAGTGCCCATTGAGCCCATACAAAAAGACGGCCCTGTATGTAGTGTGTGTTATATGACAGGGCATGCTGACACTTATAGTACCAGAGTGCTGTGACAGCCAGGGTCATGCTAGTGCTTGCAGTCCCCCAAGCACTTAATGCCTCCTAGGGCTTGCAGGAACTTATAGTTCCACTTTAACAATTTAAACCATAACTTGGCACATATCACCCATGGGTGCCCGCAGTAACCTGGCGCTGTTATTCTTGGACAGTGATACCCATAAATGTATTTATTTACCATACACAGTAAAGCTGGAAGCTGATGTTCCCCATCCACACGTGTCTTGACAAAAGCAACGTATACACCTGGTAAATATGTTGCATCTCCGGGCAAGCATGCTGCACTTACACTGACATGTACATGTTCATTAATCTGTAAGCAACTGACATTTACCTGCTCATAATCCAACTCTACAGGGACGGCAATCGACCAACGATGATTCCTAATCATAAATGGTTTATGGCCGATGTCGAATGCTTTTGCCATCAATGGGTGAGAACAAGATGGTTTCCTTACATCGATGGCACAGCAACAACCACAAATATTTATTTATTTTTTGCAAGGTGCCAAGACACGGATGTCCTACCCCTGAGCTATGATTGGCCTGCGGGTCATTCACTGAAAAAACAAGTATGGCCATCGATGAGTGAAACCATCGATGGTCTCCCATAGCATAGTTGGTGACCATCGATGGCCACTCACAGTTTCACCATTGATGGCGAACACACCGATGGCCATCCGTAGCAGCAAGTTAAAGCTATGGATGTCAAGCTCACACCAGCCTTATAAAGCACACACATAGCCACTCATTTAGGTTCCCTGATAGGCCAATCCTGACCAATAACAAAATTCCCCAAACCTAATCTACCTAGCAACAGCTGACAAAGTATTTTCATTCTGTTTCCTTGGGTAAATCTATACTGGTTGCGGGGCGTGCAGTGCACAGGGACCCACACCACACACACTGCTCTATTGGCTAGACTGATGACACTGCAGAAATCACAGGGAAAATGGCACCGGCGCCAATTTCTTAGAGACCTGCAAATGCACAGTAGCCTCAAGCACATATACAGATTCGACTTGGCATGTACAGCAGCGAGAAAAAGGGGTAGGGGTATAGGGGGCACAAAGAGACTGCATAAGGAGGACCCTGGACCATAACTAGGGGTGTATGAGCACAGGACCCCTCTTCTTATAAACCACTCCTGTCTGTGTCACTTCATTTACTGGCCAAAGTGGAATTTTGCAGCCAGCAATTGGACGTGATAAGAGACCTCTAGTATACAGATGAGGTTTTACATTTCGTCTTCATCTGCTGCTCCTCACCGCCTCCCTAGTGGGGTACATAACCTACACTTCATATAGAGGTGACAGCACAATGGGGGTAATTCTGAGTTGATCGCAGCAGGATTTTTGTTAGCAGTTGGGCAAAACCATGTGCACTGCAGGGGGGGGGGGGGCAGATATAACATGTGCAGAGAGAGTTAGATTTGGGTGGGTTATTTTGTTTCTGTGCAGGGTAAATACTGGCTGCTTTATTTTTACACTGCAATTTAGATTGCAGATTGAACACACCCCACCCAAATCTAACTCTCTCTGCACATGTTATATCTGCCTCCCCTGCAGTGCACATGGTTTTGCCCAACTGCTAACAAAGATCCTGCTGCGATCAACTCAGAATTACCCCCATTGTTCTACATCAGTGTGGCAGGAGCTTCGTGTCATTACTCTGTGATGAGACCCAGATCCTTATCTTACCCAGTCAGTGGCTTCCTGTGCGCCTCTTCCATTGCTCACATCATGACCCTGTCTTACTAAACTAACCTAATCACAGGAGTAATACAGGTCACTGCCTCCGCCTTCATCCTGAAATACAATGTGCTGCTGTGAGCATTCTAATCATCAGATTGGCTATAGGTTTTTCTGTCCACTCCTACTTGATATCTGGGACCATAACTGATGAGCAATGGTTGACAAATGAAAGAATTGATAATGATTTCTTGCCCGCTCAAGTGCACCTTTTAAAAACCAGCACGAAGCTGATTTATGGTGACGCATGAAATGTCAGGCATCCCGGTGTTTTCCCAATTGCTGCGTTCGTTTCTCAAACTTTGCTATTGCAGCAAAGATTCCAATGATCTGCACTAGCATCCAGGGCGAAAGGGGGCATGGCCAGGTCATGCTGTCAGGCCTAGGCCGCAATATGTTGTTTTCCGCCCTGCTCATACTTACCTACTCTCCCGGAAGCTGCGGGAGGCTCCCGTTTTTTGGGGTATCCCCCCGCACCCCTGGAAGAGTGGGCAGGTCTCCCGCATCCTGCTCGCATCTTAGTGATGCGAGCAGGATGGAGATAAACTCCCGCATTCGCGGGTCCGTCGGGTGGAGAAGGGGTTAAAATGACGCAAATTGCGTCATTTTAGCCCCACCCCTTCCCGCGGACCCGCGAATCGCTGCATTTCCCGATGCGGGGCGGGGCTTAGTGATGTCACAGTCGGCCCGCCCCCCGAAGACACCTGCTGCGTCTCCTCTCCGGGCTTCTCCCAGAGAGGAGACTTGCAATGTAGGTAAGTATGGCCCTGCTCCCTCTCGCAGGGCTGTCTTTTTGTATGGGCACAATGGGCAGTTGCCCAAGGGCCCCGGACTTTAAGGGGTACCAGATTTTTGAAAATCGGCCTGGGGAACCGGAGATATCTGACTTCAAAGCAGTGGTCCCCCTCCAAACCTGTTAATTGCTCTTCCCAGCCACATATCTTGGGTTCTGTGTCACTTAGGGCACTATCCCCTGTCGGTGGACACTGGCAGCTTGACTCTACTATGCCCAGAACCAGAGATATCAGCCTTCCAGCAGCTGGTCCCTGCTCCAGCTCCACATGCCTAATATGCAGTTTTATATTTTCGTTGGTGGATTGCTAGCTCCTGAACTCTGATCCCCAAGTTCCCAGCACCTCCTGAAAGGTGGGACTCTCTAGTGTTTTACCCCATTGACAGCTAAGAAATCTATTTCCAGGAACTGGTGATATCTGCAGTCAAACAAGCTGCCCTCTCACTGGAAAATGATGAATTTTAGGCCCAGTCCACTATCCAACCCTCTCCTGTGTATTAAACACCCCTTACCACCCTGGAAGTCATGTACCAGGGCCCCTTCATTCAGCCCTATGCCCCCTTCTACAGTATAGTGTTCTCCATACTTGCCTACCCTCCAGGAATGGCCGGGAGGCTCCCGAAAATCGGGTGACCCTCCCGGCCCCCCGGAAAGGTGGGCAAGCCTCCCGCTTTCCCCCTCGGCCGCCCGCAGCAGAGAACAAGTGGGCGGCCCGAGGGGGTCCGATGACGCGATTCGCGCTGAATCACGTTATCGTAGCTCCGCCCCCCGCTATGCAGCGCCTCGTTTCTCGGCACAGCACAGCGGGGGGTGGAGTCACGATGACGCGACCCTGATGAAACGCCCCCGGACCGCCCATCCTGCTGCCGGCCACGCCTCCGTACCGCCCGTCCTGCTGCCGGCCACGCCCCCATACACCTACAACGCTGCCTCCTCCCGGAGGAGGAGGCAGCAAAGTAGGTAAGTATGGTGTTCTCCCTCCAGCCACATCTCCCACCATCTGTGCAGTAAAGGAGTAATTAGCAGAAATGACTGCTCCAGGTCCTACATGCTGAGCGGAAGATAGAACACCCCCTACCACACGTGGGACATCAAAGCTGCCACTGATAGCACCCCCCACCCCTACCGCTGGAGGATGGGAACGGGCCCCAGTGCATTGCTTTGCCCAGGGGACTACACTGCTGTTAAGGCGGCCCTGCCCTCTTGGTGCCACCACATAGCACTCATTAAGCACTTCCACTAAATGCCTCATTGTTCTGCTGCGAACATTTCCAATGTTTGTTAATTTTTGCTTTTAAGCTTATGCCTGGGAACGGTTAAGCTGTAGGAAACAGTTGAAGTAATGCGCTGGCTTTTAGGAGATGAACAGAACACGTCTTCTGTAGCTAAGCATCATGACGACGGCTGAGTGCTTTCACATCTTCAAATATTCAATCAAACATTTCTCAGCAATCTCTCTCCATGTGTTGACATTTGAATGCAGCAGAACAATTGTCATTAGCTGATATCTGAATTCAGGTTGCAAGGACAGTGATGGGCAGGTGTATCTACAGACAAAGGGGCTGATGCACTCCAGCTCACGTGGTGCACCTCGGGTGGGATTGCACTGCTCAGGAGGAGGCCGATGCAGGGGGCGAGCGCAGCTTGAAATATATATGTGCGCGAAGCGATGCTATATATCCATGGACAATTTATGCTACCAAAATTTGCTACCATATCTGTACCATGGGCCTAATTCAGACCTGATCGTAAATGTGCTAAATTTTGCACGGCTACGATCAGTCACACTGACATGCGGGGGGACACCCAGCACAGGGCTAGTCCGCCCAACATGTCAGTCCCTGCCCCGTCGCAAAAGTACAAAAGCATCGCACAGCGACGATGCTTTTGTACTTGAAGAATAGCTCCCTGACAGCGCAGCTCCTGCGCGCTGGCAGGGAGCTACCCGTCGCTGTGCTGGTCGCAGCGGCTATGTGTGACGTCACACAGCTGGCGCGGCCCGCCCCCCCCATGTGGTCCGGGCACGCCTGCATTGCCCGGACCGCGCCCCACTAAACGGCGGCCAAACGCCGCCAGCTCGCCCCCTCCAGCCCAATGACCACATCTGCCTGTCAATCAGGCAGAGGCGATCGCAGGTCTGAGACAGCCATTGGCTGCCTGGCATGCGCCGGCGCACTGCGGCGCATGCGCAGTTCAGACCTGATCGGCTGCTGTGCGAAAATGCGCAGCACCGATCAGGTCTGAATTAGGCCCCATATTTGGTTCAGCTTCACTGCATGTACTAATGGACATATCAATGATAAATCAGATATATGTCAAATAAAGCTAAAAGTGTTTCCAGGATACAAGTAAAGAAAATTTTGCAAGGATTACACTTAGCATATATAACGTATATAGGTACCTCGTGCCTCAGTGATATAGTCACCCGCTGATGCTGCACTAAGTATTACGTCATTTGAGAGAACGTTGTTTACGTAATCCCTATTTTAGATTTGTTTACACCGTGCATTATAATTTAAATGATAATTTTGGGGGTCTTGAAATTCCCCTTTTCTTACACTACCATTCCAGCCTCATGTTTCGGGTGTACGAATGATAATGTCTTGGTTACAGATAATTTTAGTTTAAAGCCTACAATATGCAATATACACTGTCACTTCCAACAAGCCTTATTAAGGTCCACATGTGTCTGGGGCTGAAAATGTTCAAGGGCCTATACTGAGAAGGGGAGGAGCTGTGACCAGTGCTGTGTGGGTGTGACCAGAGCCATGTGGGTGTGACCAGTGTTGTGTGGGTGTGGCCAGTGCTGTGGCGGTGTGACCAGAGCCATGTGGGTGGGACCAGTGTTGTGTGGGTGTGGCCAGTGCTGTGGCGGTGTGACCAGAGCCATGTGGGTGTGACCAGTGTTGTGTGGGTGTGGCCAATGTCATGTGGGCGTGTACATACCTAGACGATCCATCCCAATGTCTCCCTAATTACATAAAAAAATATAAAAATTGCAGTATTTTGTGAGGAAGGTAGAAATACAATTCAAATTTTTATGATTTATGGCCGACCGTGAGGCCTGCTCGGCAGCTGAACAGCATCATGCTGCCATGATGATAGGCCTATGTTTCTGTGGAGGCACCATTGTTAATTTGGCCCTGCCTACAGCTTGAATTAATTAGGAATTATAAAGGAGAATTCCTACAGATAAGCGGCAACATAAGAATAGCCTAGATCAATTGCAATATATTTGTATATACATCTATACTCAGTGGTCGAAGTGGAAATTTTGAAGTGGGGGTATGCAAAAGCCAAGGACGTAATTATGCGCGTGCACTGCAGAAAAGGGGGCGTGGTCACCAAAAGGGGGCATGTCCAGTGTAGTAGAACCCCTTATACTATCTAGTACTGGTGCCCCTTTCACCTTGTAGCACACTGAATGAGCCGAAATTGTGGCAGCAGGGACAGCCAGAGTGACGACAGGGAGAGAGTGACGATAGTGACGACAGGGAGAGAGAGTGACGACAGGGAGAGAGAGTGACGACAGTGACGACAGGGAGAGAGAGTGACGACAGGGAGAGAGAGTGCCGACAGGGAGAGAGAGTGCCGACAGTGACAGCAGGGAGAGAGAGAGAGAGAGTGACAGTAGGGACAGGGACGGTAACGACAGGGAGAGAGGTGACAGCAGGGGAACATTACCTCATTTGTTGCTGGTGGTTGGCAGCGGTGAGCGGCTGGTGGCGGTGAGCGGCTGGCGGCGGTGAGCTAGTACAGCGCTCTACACAGCCGCCGGCCTCCGCGCAGGGACGGGGAGCAACATGTGCAGCAGGATGGCCACTTCCCTCGCCTCCTGCTGCACTTTCAGTTTCTCATTTCCGGGTCAGTTAAAGAAGTGGCGGTATACCATACCGCCGTATACCGCCCCATTTCGACCACTGTCTATACTTGTATATACTTCTCAGCACAGATTGCGCAGGTTCTTTTTGAATTTAATTGCGCCAATGTCAGACCAGCTTATATCTTTCTGCAGTTTATAGCTGTATCATGAGACTTATGACCAGGGCAGTATCTAGGGGTGTACTACTGCTGGGGAAACCTCAGGACGCTCCAGTCTATGCTGCCAACCCAGACTCCTTTGCCTAGCGTAATGACGTCATAAGCGCAACGTCGTGACATTGGATGCACATGGGGTGGACCAGCAGTGGGGGCATTTGAGCTGGACATAGACAATGAGGGTGATTCAGACCTGATCGCTGGGCTGCTAACTTGGATGTCCTGCGTTCAGATAGTCGCCGCCTCCAGGGGGAGTGTATATTTGCCGTGCAAGTGTGTGATGCCATGTGTACTCCGAGCTGTAAAAATCCAGTGTGTGCAGTCTCTGTGCAGCCCAGGACTTACTCCTACAGTGCGATGAGAACAGGCTGATCGGGGCCGGAGCTGACGTCACACACCCTCCCTGAAAACGCTTGGGAACGCCTGCGTTTTCCCTGACACTCTCAGTTACCACCCACAAACAGCTTCCTCCTGTCAATCATCTTGCGAACACCCGTGCGATCAGATTTTTCGCACCATCTTGTCGCTGACCAGCGATGCCCGTTGTTGTCCAACGCGTGTGCGCAATGCGGCGCATACACATTTGCAGTTAGGACCTGAACGCCCGCTGTGCGAAAATGCAAAGCAGCAATCAGGAATGAATCAGGCCCAATGCACAGTAAGGACAAGTTTATGCAAGTGCATTTATTTGCATGCAGACAAATTATTTGTGAGTAGCCCTGGGCTGGTGTAAATACTGGTTGATAGTGATTGCAGTCGTTGGATATAGTGGATCACTAGTGATTATACGCTTGTGAACTTTTTAGTCTTAATTTAATGGTGCCCATACACTTGTGAGATTATCGGTACTAGCCTTCGATTTCGACCACATCTGTGAGAGAAATTGAAGGATTGTATGCACATTTTAGGTACCTTGAGACGCGATGCGCTGGCACGCCGGTTGAATATCGCGTCTCAAGATATTATGTGCTGCACTTAATATTTCTCGCATCGCAGTGCGATCGCATGTGGTTTTAGACCCACATGAGATATATCGCACTGCGATGTCGCGTCGTGGGGCATCGCACAAGTGTATGGCCAGCATAAGACTATTTTGCGTTCAGTCTGCATCAGCTCCATAGCGGGTTGATCTTATGGACCACAACGGCCTATTATCTCCAAGAGGAAAGTTGAACAATGTATCACTATCACTACATAAATGAATTAAATTAATTCATATATTTTATAATCAAAAATTTGCAAAAAAACCCCCAAAAAATCAGTAATGCATTCTGACATTAGAACCAATGTTATAAAGGTTTATATGCGAATGGGATATTATGGGGACAAATGTCTCTAAAGTCAGAATGAAATGGCAGCTATAATGGACATTGGGGGTCATTTCGAGTTGATCGCTCGCTGACGATTTTCGCAGCGCAGCGATCAGGTGAAAAAGCTGCATTTCTACGCATGTGTATGGACCGCAATGCGCACGCGCGTCGTACGGGTACAAAGCCCGTTGTGGTTGTGCACAGGTTCTAGCAAAGTTTTCCTTCGCACTGACGGCCGCAAGAAGATTGACAGGAAGTGGGCGTTAGTGGGTGTCAACTGACCGTTTTCAGGGAGTGTTTGCTAAAACGCAGGCGTGTCTGAAAAAACGCAGGCGTGGCTGGGCGTTTGCTGGGCGGGTTTATGACGTCAAATCCGCACACGAATAGGCTGTAGTGATCGCAAGTGCTGAGTAGGTTCAGAGCTACTCTGAAACTGCACAAACTGTTTTTGCAGAGCTCGGCTGCACATGCGTTCGCACTTCTGCTAAGCTAAAAAACACTCCCCAGTGGGCGGCGGCATAGCGTTTGCACGGCTGCTAAAACTAGCTAGCGAGCGATCAACTCGGAATGACCCCCCCATGTAATTACTATGGGGCTAATTCAGATCTGATCGCAGCAGCAAATTTGTTAGCAGTTGGGCAAAACCATGTGCACTGCAGGAGGGGGCATATGTAACATGTGCAGAGAGAGTTAGATTTGGGTGGGTTATATTGTTTCTGTGCAGAGTAAATACTGGCTGATTTATTTTTACACTGCAATTTAGATTTCAGTTTAAACACACCCCACCCAAATCTAACTCTCTCTGCACATGTTACATTTGCCCCCCCTGCAGTGCACATGGCATACCTCCCAACTGTCTCATTTTTTTGGGGGTCTGTCCCGCTGTCCCTCCCGTGGGCTGCAGTGTAGGGCTGTGGGGGGTGGGGGGGAAGGGGGGGCTGGGGCTGTTGGGAGGCTCTTGGGAGCTGTTCTACTCAGTTCAGCACAGTGAAGCAGAGGAACAGGGGGCATGGCCAGTAGCCCCCAGTGTGACGAAAATGGGAGGCGTGGCTCGCGATCGCGCCATGCAAAGCCACACCCCTTTCCATCAAGCCACACTCCATTTCCGAAGCCATGCGGCTTTGACGGCATAGGATCTCGCACTCAAGCCTCCAGATATTGGGAGGTATGACATGGTTTTGCCCAACTGCTAACAAATTTGCTGCTACGATCAGATCTGAATTAGGCCCTATATGTGCAACTTAAAAAAGTAATAAATCCAGAAGTTCATCAATTGTCGCTAGGGTTACCACTTACCACCTCATCCCTTTAATTCTGAACACATATTAATTACACAGGTTCTGTGGCTGGCTGACTTCAAGACTCCATTTCACCTGGTTTTAATCAGCCACAGAACCTGTGTAATTAATATGTGTCCAGAATTAAAGGCACGAGGTGGCAACCCTAACTGCTGCCATGTCGGCTGTGTATCGTTACTGCCCCTGCTCCGCATCGTACGCTGAATGTGTTGATGTGTTTTTTTATTGTTTGTAATCGAATAAGTGACCATTGTTCAAACATCAAAACACAATCTAGCGCTCCTGTCGCTTTACATTATACAGTGTGGCAACTCCTCATCTGCGCACTCAGAGGCATAAGTACGTCCCAGTTGCCCGGAGTCAAAATAAATATTGGTGCCCCCTTATATACTATATTAAGATAAAAATATATATGTGTGTAGATGTGCGTATATATATATATATATATATACACACACACACACACACACACACACACACACACACACACACACACACACACACACACACACGTGTGTGCATGTGGAGTGTTCTGAAAAAATGTAAATACTGTATTTATACATTTAATTGTCTTTTATTTTAAATCACACATTTCTTAGCAGTCATACCCAGGATTAGAACCCATGACCTGTTACACTGACAGCAGGCACTTTACTGATGGAGTTATTTGTTCCTGTAGAGGAACTATAAGAAGTTATGTGTGATTTTCAAAGAAGTAACTTCATATAGTTAAAATTCTCATATTTCCTATACAGGAGCAAACAGCTTCATCAGTAAGGTGTCTGCTTCCAGTGTAATAGGTTGTGGTTTCTAATCCTGGGTGTGATACTTGTAAAATGTGTATCTACAGTATAATAAAAAGGGTGTGATTTGTAAGGTGCAGGGACCAGTGAGGAAGTCGGCCACTGAAGAGATAGCAGCAGCTATCAATTAAATGAATTCAGTGGTGTCACAGAATGGGAGGAGAGGTGCCCCCCTTCAGAGCAGGAGCCCGGCGGCAGATGACTCCGTTGCCTCCCAGAGTTCTGCCTCTGTGCGCACTCAGTACTGTGTAGGCAGCGACAGTACAGTAATTATGCAGGCACACGGAGGGGATTTGTGCAATAGTTTGCTGCAAAACGGAGCTGAGACGGAGCTAAATGCACATAAAAAAACCTGTTTTAATAAAGATGTTATTAATGCATCCCCCTTCCCCCCCTTGCATTAGCATATGTAGATGATTTGACTAATTATGAACAGCTGTGAGTCAGGTGATGTATTATATATACTTTGTTGTGTGTTGCTTTTACTGTATATACAGTACTGTAGCAGTGATACCATTTGTCTTATAGGAATATTGGTATGGAAGAGGAAGAAATGTGCAGTGATTTTGAAATTTCATTTTTCCATTAAAGTCCTTTACTTTGGTTCCTGCATTTAGTGAATCTGTAACAGATTTGTCTGGCTGTTTGGAAACTGACCTGCAACAGACCACAATTACCATTCCTGTAAGCTCCTGTGGCTAATTGATATACTGTAACCTATAGCAACGAATCAGCTTCCTGCTATCTGACAGTATCTGTAATGAACACCATGGTGCAGATGATCAGGTCTGTTCTAAAAGGAGAAATCCCATTTCCTTGTCGATAGCTGCGTTTTCTCCGGAGATAGGGCCACTCTCTATCTGCTAAGACCCCCGCTGGGTCTCCCTGGAGACTATTTAAGAAGGATCAGTGTGCTACATGTTCTGCCGCAATATCTTCTCAACGTCTAAACACTTTTGTTGCAGAGCCGCACCTTCAGATGACTTTGATTTGTGTACTTTGTATATTCCACACACAAGAATTTTGCCCCTAGAACTGAATGTAGCCAAGATATCATTATTTATTAACAGTTATCTGCAGTATACTTAGGGCCTGGTTCAGATGTGGTCAGCATTGCAAAGCAGCCAGTAAGCTGCCACGCAACACGATGCAACTAAAATTCAAATGTAACAGGAGGAGTCTGTTGGAAATAGACGCCTCCTGCCGGTATCTGCGATCCGAATGCTACCTACAGATGGAGTCACGCTAGTCGTGGCTCCGTCTGTGCCTAGGCGCGCCATTGACTCAGGCGTCTCCATCTCCGACTAGGCGCGTGCGCCCGTGACAGAGCCGCGCCCTATTCACTAGAATGGGAAAGCGTCTCTGTGCACTCCCGGCGTCCACCGGTTGCAATGGTTGCAGCACCAGGCCAGTCTGAAGACCCAGGGCATTCCCCGCACCAGCTCTGCATCAATTATGCTGCAGTTAAGGGGGGACTGTGAGGATCTGTTTCGTGTCATGTGCAGACCCCAAACCATGGGATTTGCGTACAAATTTGAATCAGTCCCTTATTCCGCAGTGCTTTACAAAGAATAGTCCCTGCTCCAGAGGAGCTTGCAATCTATCCCTACCACATGGATATACTCACTAGAGTTAATGTGTAGACTTTGTACATGGAGAACACACAAACTCTACACGGATATGGCCTTGCTAAGAATCGAAAACCCAATAAGCAATGCTTTGAGACAGTGATGCTAACCATAACACCAACCATGCTGCCCACTATAGGGCTGATTTAGCAACAATCCCAAACTCCCTGTTAACTTCTATTTCTTATAAGAAATCATTTTTGTAATGAATTTAGCAAATTTCTTTTATGACGGCAATGACCCCCGATAAGAGTCTATATAACAGCAAGGAGTAAAAAGTAAAGTAAAACTTTATGCTATCACTTTACCGCTGGCATCGGACCTGACTTACCTATTGTGTATGCGCGGCCACCAGTGACCAGACCATGCGTATGTGAATATAGGCTGGCCAAAAGGTTTCTACTCTGCAAAACAATGCAGGAATGTATCCTATTGGCAAAAATGGCGAACTCCACTTTCGAGACCAAGCTGCGGGAAACTAAGCTTTCTGGGGATTAGCAACTTGACCATAAATATTGTTGCCATTCTCAACGACAGACTGACTACAAAAATACCTTAATACTGGGGTAGGCAACTAACTACACATCCCAGCATGCTCTTGCCACCGTTTCTGACTGCCCTAACAGCAAAATTGTGACAGGGCATGCTGGGATGTGTAGTTCCTCAGTAGCTGGAGTGCCCCATTGCCTACCCCCGCATTAATAGGTGCACCCTATATATAGGACTTGATTAAGCCTTGAGGTTGCCCGGGGCACTTAAGACAGTGGGCTCCTGATGGAAGGTGGGTGATGTATATTAAATTGTGCATACCTCCCAACATGTCCCATTCCAGGAGGGACAAAATGTTCTCTACCTGGATTCCCACTTAATATATGATTGGTGTAACCTGTGTTAAACTATTGCATTGATAAGAAAGGTGTTTCACAGGTGATTGCAGTCATAAATTAAGAAGGAAGTCCAGGTAGAAAGCATTTTGTCCCTTCTGGAATGGGTCATAGTGGGAGGTATGGATTGTGTATATTAAATTTAAACCAATTCTGTATATTAGTTTTAACTAATAGTTTAATAATGTCTGGGTACTGTTTATAGCTCCATCTAATTGAAAGACAACTATTTTATAAACTTTTCTTGTAGTGAAACAAAGACAACTTAACCTTAAAATACACATAGAAAAATAAAGTAATTTATCTTGTCACATGCAGGAATAGCAGCAGCCTCTGTACTGCTTACACACTGGGACAGGACTCAGGAGGACTCTCTGTGCGTGTCTCTGACTCTAGACCAGGCATTCCCAACCACGGTCCTCAAGGCACACTAACAGTGCATGTTTTAGTGATATCCAGGCTTCAGCACAGGTGACATAATTAGTAGCTCAGTTATTTTGATTCAACCATCTGTGCTGCAGCCTGGATATCACTAAAACCTGCACTGTTGGTGTGCCTTGAGGACCGTGGTTGGGAATGCCTGCTCTAGACCCTCAATAGATAACAGGTTACACAGGACCTGGACACCCAGGCAGGGAGGAGGAGAAGCTGGGATCCCTGTGTCACTTACAGCTCTCTACACCCTCCTACCTCTCCTCTGGTCAGAAAGCTCTGTCTGTAGCTCATGAAACATGATATTCCGGTGTCTCTACCTGCACTGCATACTGTCCTGCTCACATTCTGGCTGCTGGTTCTGCTGCTGCTTAAGAGGGAAAGCTAGTGGTGTCAGTGTGCTCTGGCCGGGGGGGGGCTGACAAAGGGGGCCCGGGGTACAGTTTGCCCTGCATACCCCCCTCAGTGAGGTGCAGTGAATTGCAATACAGTATAACTCCTCTCTGACAGACACAGGGCTTTTAACCACAGTCACATTTCTCCTTATGTAATTTCTATGCATCATTTATGTGTGTATGCGTGTATGTATAATTTATACCGTGTTCAGATGCTTGTCATTTTAAAGCCTAAAAGTGTCATTTTAAAATGTGCATTACATAATTACCGAGCTCTCAATTGCCGCTGTCTGCGTCAACCCAGATTATGCAGTCATGACCCTAACGAGCTAAGAGGGCGGCAGAGATCCGCCATTGCTACCCGGACATAGGTTTCTATGGCAGCAATTTGATATTAATTTAGGAATAATTCATACTGGTATATTTAGAGAACATCCATTACCTTTGTCTCTCCATTCAGCAACTAATAATAAAATGGATTGCAAAGAATTGTTATAAATCAGTCCGCACGGTTAAACAACAGTATTTAAAGGGCACCAGCCTCTGCATTTTCCTTTCTATCTATGGGTGCAGTACAATAAATGTGGGGATCTTATCTTTGGATCAAGACATTTCTGTGGGAGATAATGGGGCATATACACTATATACAGAGGGCGTGCTACACCAGTTTGCATAGCGTATCTGGCATGATCGTGTTCTGTACGTGCTCAGAAAGCGAACGCATGTATGACCGGAGAGTCAGAATGGGGTGGGAGGGGGCACTGTCACGTAGTCAGAGTTCAGTATGGGGGAGCTTGCGCAACATACAGGTTGTGGAGACCAGCAGCTAAGCAGCTATATACCTGGTAGGAGGCAGTGGCGTCACTAGGGTTGGTGTCACCAAATGGATCTGAAAATGGGGTGTGGCTTCCCGGCACTCCCCCCATTGGGAAGGGGGGGGGGGGGTTTGTCCAGCACTTCCGGTGATGCTCCTCAATGAGCGGCAGCCGGACACCACACTGTGACATTATTGTGCTTCTGTCACTTTGATGTCACCCTCTAGGAGGATGACACTTGGTGTGGTATGCACCCTTGCAGTAAGGCCACAGCAAAGGGGGGCAATTGTGCCCCTTAGAAGCTGACCTGGACCCCCACCAGGCCTCTCCAGGAGGCCAGGGCCCAGGTAATTAGTACCCACTATCCCCCTCCATAGGACACCCCTGTGGAGAACTAGAATGTCATTGCTTGGGTTTGTAAATCGTAAGTGTGGTCTAGAACAGTGTTTCCTAAGCCAAGTCCGTAATGTCACACCCAAAGTCCAGGTACCAAGGATTAGGGCAGCTCTCAGGGGGGGACTGTGGGGACTTGTGTCCCGGGCCCTTACAGAGAGGGTGACTCACCGCTGGTTCCTATCGCCAATAGTGATGAGCGGGTTCGGTTTCTCGGAAACCGAACCCCCCCGAACTTCACCCTTTTTACACGGGTCCGAGCCATACTCGGATTCTCCCGTATGGCTCGGGTAACCCGAGCGCGCCCGAACGTCATCATCCCGCTGTCGAATTCTCGCGAGATTCGGATTCTATATAAGCAGCCGCGCGTCGCCGCCATTTTCACTCGTGCATTGGAAATGTTAGGGAGAGGACGTGGCTGGCGTCCTCTCCGTTATTGTTGAACTTGATTGTGCTGTGCACTATTGCTTAATTGTGGGGAGGGCTGGGGAGCAGCTGTATATAGGAGGAGTACAGTGCAGAGTTTTGCTGATCAGTGACCACCAGTTATCCGTTCTCTGCCTGAAAAAAATGCTCCATATTTGTGCTCACAGTGTGCTGCATATATCTGTGCTCACACTGCTTAATTGTGGGGACTGGGGAGCAGCTGTATTATATAGCAGGAGTACAGTGCAGAGTTTTGCTGACAGTGGCCACCAGTATACGTTGTCTGCCTGAAAAACACTCCATATCTGTGCTCAGTGTGCTGCTTTATTGTGGGGACTGGGGACCACCAGTATAATATTATATAGGAGTACAGTGCAGAGTTTTGCTGACCAGTGACCACCAGTATATAATATATAGCATTACGGTACAGTAGGCCACTGCTGTACCTACCTCTGTGTCGTCATTAAGTATACTATCCATCTACATTCTATACCTGTGGTGCATTTTAGTTTTGCAGTTTGCTGACACAGTGACCACCAGTATACTATATATAGCAGTACGGAAGGCAACTGCTGTACCTACCTCTGTGTCGTCATTCTAATAAGTATACTATCCATCTACATTCTATACCTGTGGTGCATTTTAGTTTTGCAGTTTGCTGACACAGTGACCACCAGTATACTATATATAGCAGTACGGAAGGCCACTGCTGTACCTACCTCTGTGTCGTCATTCATTAAGTATACTATCCATCTACATTCTATACCTGTGGTGCATTTTAGTTTTGCAGTTTGCTGACACAGTGACCACCAGTATACTATATATAGCAGTACGGTACGGAAGGCCACTGCTGTACCTACCTCTGTGTCGTCATTCATTAAGTACACTATCCATCTACATTCTATACCTGTGGTGCATTTTAGTTTTGCAGTTTGCTGACACAGTGACCACCAGTATACTATATATAGCAGTACGGAAGGCCACTGCTGTACCTACCTCTGTGTCGTCATTCATTAAGTATACTATCCATCTACATTCTATACCTGTGGTGCATTTTAGTTTTGCAGTTTGCTGACACAGTGACCACCAATATACTATATATAGCAGTACGGTACGGAAGGCCACTGCTGTAGCTACCTCTGTGTTGTCATTCATTAAGTATACTATCCATCTACATTCTATACCTGTGGTGCATTTTAGTTTTGCAGTTTGCTGACACAGTGACCACCAGTATACTATATATAGCAGTACGGTACGGAAGGCCACTGCTGTACCTACCTCTGTGTCGTCATTCATTAAGTATACTATCCATCTACATTCTATACCTGTGGTGCATTTTAGTTTTGCAGTTTGCTGACACAGTGACCACCAGTATACTATATATAGCAGTACGGTACGGAAGGCCACTGCTGTACCTACCTCTGTGTCGTCATTCATTAAGTATACTAAGCATCTACATTCTATACCTGTGGTGCATTTTAGTTTTGCAGTTTGCTGACACAGTGACCACCAGTATACTATATATAGCAGTACGGAAGGCCACTGCTGTACCTACCTCTGTGTCGTCATTCATTAAGTATACTATCCATCTACATTCTATACCTGTGGTGCATTTTAGTTTTGCAGTTTGCTGACACAGTGACCACCAGTATACTATATATAGCAGTACGGAAGGCCACTGCTGTACCTACCTCTGTGTCGTCATTCATTAAGTATACTATCCATCTACATTCTATACCTGTGGTGCATTTTAGTTTTGCAGTTTGCTGACACAGTGACCACCAGTATACTATATATAGCAGTACGGTACGGAAGGCCACTGCTGTACCTACCTCTGTGTCGTCATTCATTAAGTACACTATCCATCTACATTCTATACCTGTGGTGCATTTTAGTTTTGCAGTTTGCTGACACAGTGACCACCAGTATACTATATATAGCAGTACGGAAGGCCACTGCTGTACCTACCTCTGTGTCGTCATTCATTAAGTATACTATCCATCTACATTCTATACCTGTGGTGCATTTTAGTTTTGCAGTTTGCTGGCACAGTGACCACCAGTATACTATATATAGCAGTACGGTACGAAAGGCCACTGCTGTACCTACCTCTGTGTCGTCATTCATTAAGTATACTATCCATCTACATTTTATACCTGTGGTGCATTTTAGTTTTGCAGTTTGCTGACACAGTGACCACCAGTATACTATATATAGCAGTACGGAAGGCCACTGCTGTACCTACCTCTGTGTCGTCATTAAGTATACTATCCATCTACATTCTATACCTGTGGTGCATTTTAGTTTTGCAGTTTGCTGACACAGTGACCACCAGTATACTATATATAGCAGTACGGAAGGCCACTGCTGTACCTACCTCTGTGTCATCATTCATTAAGTATACTATCCATCTACATTCTATACCTGTGGTGCATTTTAGTTTTGCAGTTTGCTGACACAGTGACCACCAGTATACTATATATAGCAGTACGGAAGGCCACTGCTGTACCTACCTCTGTGTCGTCATTCATTAAGTATACTATCCATCTACATTCTATACCTGTGGTGCATTTTAGTTTTGCAGTTTGCTGACACAGTGACCACCAGTATACTATATATAGCAGTACGGTACGGAAGGCCACTGCTGTACCTACCTCTGTGTCGTCATTCATTAAGTACACTATCCATCTACATTCTATACCTGTGGTGCATTTTAGTTTTGCAGTTTGCTGACACAGTGACCACCAGTATACTATATATAGCAGTACGGAAGGCCACTGCTGTACCTACCTCTGTGTCGTCATTCATTAAGTATACTATCCATCTACATTCTATACCTGTGGTGCATTTTAGTTTTGCAGTTTGCTGACACAGTGACCACCAGTATACTATATATAGCAGTACGGTACGGAAGGCCACTGCTGTACCTACCTCTGTGTCGTCATTCATTAAGTACACTATCCATCTACATTCTATACCTGTGGTGCATTTTAGTTTTGCAGTTTGCTGACACAGTGACCACCAGTATACTATATATAGCAGTACGGAAGGCCACTGCTGTACCTACCTCTGTGTCGTCATTAAGTATACTATCCATCTACATTCTATACCTGTGGTGCATTTTAGTTTTGCAGTTTGCTGACACAGTGACCACCAGTATACTATATATAGCAGTACGGAAGGCCACTGCTGTACCTACCTCTGTGTCATCATTCATTAAGTATACTATCCATCTACATTCTATACCTGTGGTGCATTTTAGTTTTGCAGTTTGCTGACACAGTGACCACCAGTATACTATATATAGCAGTACGGAAGGCCACTGCTGTACCTACCTCTGTGTCGTCATTCATTAAGTATACTATCCATCTACATTCTATACCTGTGGTGCATTTTAGTTTTGCAGTTTGTTGACACAGTGACCACCAGTATACTATATATAGCAGTACGGAAGGCCACTGCTGTATCTACCTCTGTGTCGTCATTCATTAAGTATACTATCCATCTACATTCTATACCTGTGGTGCATTTTAGTTTTGCAGTTTGCTGACACAGTGACCACCAGTATACTATATATAGCAGTACGGTACGGAAGGCCACTGCTGTACCTACCTCTGTGTCGTCATTCATTAAGTATACTATCCATCTACATTCTATACCTGTGGTGCATTTTAGTTTTGCAGTTTGCTGACACAGTGACCACCAGTATACTATATATAGCAGTACGGAAGGCCACTGCTGTACCTACCTCTGTGTCGTCATTCATTAAGTATACTATCCATCTACATTCTATACCTGTGGTGCATTTTAGTTTAGCAGTTTGCTGACACAGTGACCACCAGTATACTATATATAGCAGTACGGTACGGAAGGCCACTGCTGTACCTACCTCTGTGTCGTCATTCATTAAGTATACTATCCATCTACATTCTATACCTGTGGTGCATTTTAGTTTTGCAGTTTGCTGACACAGTGACCACCAGTATACTATATATAGCAGTACGGTACGGAAGGCCACTGCTGTACCTACCTCTATGTCGTCATTCATTAAGTATACTATCCATCTACATTCTATACCTGTGGTGCATTTTAGTTTTGCAGTTTGCTGACACAGTGACCACCAGTATACTATATATAGCAGTACGGAAGGCCACTGCTGTACCTACCTCTGTGTCGTCATTCATTAAGTATACTATCCATCTACATTCTATACCTGTGGTGCATTTTAGTTTTGCAGTTTGCTGACACAGTGACCACCAGTATACTATATATAGCAGTACGGAAGGCCACTGCTGTACCTACCTCTGTGTCGTCATTCATTAAGTATACTATCCATCTACATTCTATACCTGTGATGCATTTTAGTTTTGCAGTTTGCTGACACAGTGACCACCAGTATACTATATATAGCAGTACGGAAGGCCACTGCTGTACCTACCTCTGTGTCGTCATTCATTAAGTATACTATTCATCTACATTCTATACCTGTGGTGCATTTTAGTTTTGCAGTTTGCTGACACAGTGACCACCAGTATACTATATATAGCAGTACGGTACGGAAGGCCACTGCTGTGCCTACCTCTGTGTCGTCATTCATTAAGTATACTATCCATCTACATTCTATACCTGTGGTGCATTTTAGTTTTGCCGTTTGCTGACACAGTGACCACCAGTATACTATATATAGCAGTACGGTACGGAAGGCCACTGCTGTACCTACCTCTGTGTCGTCATTCATTAAGTATACTATCCATCTACATTCTATACCTGTGGTGCATTTTAGTTTTGCAGTTTGCTGACACAGTGACCACCAGTATACTATATATAATAGCAGTACGGAAGGCCACTGCTGTACCTACCTCTGTGTCGTCATTAAGTATACTATCCATCTACATTCTATACCTGTGGTGCATTTTAGTTTTGCAGTTTGCTGACACAGTGACCACCAGTATACTATATATAGCAGTACGGTACGGAAGGCCACTGCTGTACCTACCTCTGTGTCGTCATTAAGTATACTATCCATCTACATTCTATACCTGTGGTGCATTTTAGTTTTGCAGTTTGCTGACACAGTGACCACCAGTATACTATATATAATAGCAGTACGGTACGGAAGGCCACTGCTGTACCTACCTCTGTGTCGTCATTAAGTATACTATCCATCTACATTCTATACCTGTGGTGCATTTTAGTTTTGCAGTTTGCTGACACAGTGACCACCAGTATACTATATATAATAGCAGTACGGAAGGCCACTGCTGTACTTACCTCTGTGTCGTCATTAAGTATACTATCCATCTACATTCTATACCTGTGGTGCGCCTCTTTTTTTCTTTGCATCATGTGCTGTTTGGGGACAATTTTTTTGAAGTGCCATCCTGCCTGACACTGCAGTGCCACTCCTAGATGGGCCAGGTTTTGTGTCGGCCACTTGTGTCGCTTAGCTTAGTCACACAGCGACCTTGGTGCGCCTCTTTTTTTCTTTGCATCATGTGCTGTTTCGGGACTATTTTTTTTAAGTGCCATCCTGTCCTGACACTGCAGTGCCACTCCTAGATGGGCCAGGTGTTTGTGTCGGCCACTTGTGTCGCTTAGCTTAGTCACACAGCGACCTTGGTGCGCCTCTTTTTTTCTTTGCATCATGTGCTGTTTGGGGACTATTTTTTTGAAGTGCCATCCTGCCTGACACTGCAGTGCCACTCCTAGATGGGCCAGGTGTTTGTGTCGGCCACTTGTGTCGCTTAGCTTAGTCACACAGCGACCTTGGTGCGCCTCTTTTTTTCTTTGCATCATGTGCTGTTTCGCCGTTTCGGGACTATTTTTTTGAAGTGCCATCCTTCCTGACACTGCAGTGCCACTCCTAGATGGGCCAGGTGTTTGTGTCGGCCACTTGTGTCGCTTAGCTTAGTCACACAGCGACCTTGGTGCGCCTCTTTTTTTCTTTGCATCATGTGCTGTTTGGGGACTATTTTTTTGAAGTGCCATCCTGCCTGACACTGCAGTGCCACTCCTAGATGGGCCAGGTGTTTGTGTCGGCCACTTGTGTCGCTTAGCTTAGTCACACAGCGACCTTGGTGCGCCTCTTTTTTTCTTTGCATCATGTGCTGTTTGGGGACTATTTTTTTGAAGTGCCATCCTGCCTGACACTGCAGTGCCACTCCTAGATGGGCCAGGTGTTTGTGTCGGCCACTTGTGTCGCTTAGCTTAGTCACACAGCGACCTTGGTGCGCCTCTTTTTTTCTTTGCATTATGTGCTGTTTGGGGACTATTTTTTTGAAGTGCCATCCTGCCTGACACTGCAGTGCCACTCCTAGATGGGCCAGGTGTTTGTGTCGGCCACTTGTGTCGCTTAGCTTAGTCACACAGCGACCTTGGTGCGCCTCCTTTTTCTTTGCATCATGTGCTGTTTGGGGACTTTTTTTTTTTAAGTGCCATCCTGCCTGACACTGCAGTGCCATTCCTAGATGGGCCAGGTGTTTGTGTCGGCCACTTGTGTCGCTTAGCTTAGCCATCCAGCGACCTCGGTGCAAATTTTAGGACTAAAAATAATATTGTGAGGTGTGAGGTGTTCAGAATAGACTGGAAATGAGTGGAAATTATGGTTATTGAGGTTAATAAAACTATGGGATCAAAATGACCCCCAAATTCTATGATTTAAGCTGTTTTTTAGGGTTTTTTGTAAAAAACACCCGAATCCAAAACACACCCGAGTCCGACAAAAAATTTTCGGTGAGGTTTTGCAAAAACGCGTCCGAATCCAAAACACGGCCGCGGAACCGAATCCAAAACCAAAACACAAAACCCGAAAAATTTCCGGTGCACATAATCGCCAATAGATTGCACCAGTCTGTGAATCAACAGCAGGCTGATGCGCAAAGAGGACGTCTTAAAACAAGCCTTATCCGCGTATCAGCTCCCTGTAAACCATTCCTGTAGGTCGGCAACACTCCACCTATATGTAACGTCACAATGTATAACATCACATAGGGGTGGAGCAGTGCGGCAGAATCTTTTTTGGGGGGAGGGCGGGGTCCTGCCTGTTTTGTCAGTCTAGAGCTCACGATTTCTGATGTCAGCCCTGCCAAAGACATCCATGCATAAGTACAGGTAGCTGAAATATTACCTCAGTTAGTTTCATGTACCCACCTGTGCTGAAGCAGGGATATCCCTAATGTCTGGACTGTCAGTGGGGCACGAGGACCGGGTTTGAGAAACTCTTGTCTAGCGCGAGTGTTGCCTGCACCTTGTAATCAGAGGCGGATGAAGACCGCACAGGGGCGGCTTAAGAGAGGGGGAGGCCCATGTGCCATGTTCCTGGTCTGTGTTCTACTGTGCATGCGCAATGCTCTAAGAACATGGCCGCAGGACTCCGGAGAGAGAAGTAATGTATAATACATGGGTGCACTCTCTGGAACTTGACATTAGAGGAAGGGGTGGGGCCCACTGGGAATTTTTCCCCTCTGTGGCCCTGTGGGACAGTGCTTCAACTATTGCTGTACTTTGTAGTCCAAGCAGTTAAACTGAATTGATGGATTTGCAAATGATCAATGCTGTATCAGCCCTCTTGCTTGGTTTTACATTTGCTCTGTGGATTTTGAAGCCAATCCAAATTATTCTGACATGAGGCGCTGCTGGTGATTTTGTAAACGGTGCGGGAAGCAGTTTAACCCCTGCTAAGACTCACTTTCTTTTCCTGCCTCCCCTCCCTGTAATGTCTCTCACTATGGATGCTACAGAGCGATACAGACAGGATGTACCTCTCCAGTTGTTGTTTGTCTAATAATAATGCGTTTCCTTTTCCTTTATTAGACAAAAGCTGTCAGCCTCGCACAGAGGTTTATGAGGAGAGTCTGTGAACGGCTGCATGGCGAGTGGTGGGGCTCGGCTCATGCTGGGTGTATGTATGTATGGTTGGTGAGAGTTTTATTGTCTGGCCTGAGGTAAATGTGATGGAAGAAGAGACCTAAAAAGCAGAGAAGGTGGAAGTATTGTTTCAGCACAAGTGTGAAATATATTTATTTTTGTCGCTCTCTGGCTCGGATGAAATATGTTCTATCATGGCCGACTTAGTGAAAGATAAAGATAAAGATTGACTACTGTCAAATAGAAGCTGGAGAGAGTGGGGATGGCCATCAACCACTGATGGTTTGCCATCGATGGCTGATGGGTCTACGCTATCGATGGCAGAGGCGCAGCAATGTTGTTATTTTTTACTGGTGCAGGGGGAGCTGTGCTTAGCCCCACCCCTGTTGCATTGCTCAGCTTCACCCGCTTCATTGATTGGGCCGCATTTTAGCTCCACCTCCCCATCAAACCTCTTAACTGCCATCCCCCTTCTCTAATTGGCTCATCACCGCCGTGTCCCACAGCAAGATGGCCATTGGTGGTTCAAGCCATCAATGGTTCTCCATCAGTGGTTTCATGCCATCTATCTTAAGCAACTGTGGCACCATCAATAGACACCATTGGTGGTCAACCTTTGATGGTCAGCCGTACTCTGTCGTTGCTGTTATTTAGGTCACAGAACTTTGAGGTGACTTCCAATATCTTCATAGTTTACTGTGAGAAGTCAGAATTCTGTCACGCACTGCATTCTGGGACATTTAAAAAAAAAAGGAACTTCTTGACCCAAGTGACATCACTACTCATCACTACTACCAAATAAAAGAAGTTCTTTTCAAGATATACTGTATGCTGTAACATATTTTCTGGTAACTTGTGGATTGCAATATTATCTTTTATGACTAGTGAGATACATCAGGGTATCCTTCCCAGCTGTTTATACGTGTGTTCACGCCTTTGCTGTATTATAAAAAGACTGCATACAGAGTATTGATGCTCCCATTCCCCTACAGAATCCTCTTCAAACTCCTCATCCTCACCCTCACACATCTTTAATTCCACTGCTCCCTACATCTCCAACCTCCTCTCCCTTCATTACTCCCTCCTGCCCACTTCGGTAGGCTGATGACCGTCGCCTCTCCTCTGCCTTGGTCACTGCTTCCCATGCACGAGTCCATGATTTTGCCCGTGTTGCACCCATTCAGTGGAACGCGCTCCCCCGCTCCATTAGACTCTCCCCGACCTTGCAAAGCTTCAAACGGGCACTGAAAACCCACCTATTCATCAAAGCGTACCCCTCCAATGCATAACCTAGTCCTGAGGCTGCTCCTCCATCCCCCTGCCTCATTCTTTGAACATCTCTGCTTTGCTTGCATACTGCCATCAGGCTTCTTCCTGCTTGCTTGCACCTCATGTCATCTGTCTGTTGCCCCTCCCCACTAGATTGTTAGCTCTTCAATGCAGCGCACTCTTTCCTCTTGTTGTCTAAGCCCTCTTCTCAACACAATTCACTCAGCGACCATCTTGACCGCTTTTTCTCCTGCTGGTAAAGGCTCCTCTCTATCTATGGCCGCCGGCCCCAAGTAGTACAGTGATTACTCCGTCGCTACTTACATCTTAGCTGTATTATGTATTGAGAATTGTGGTGCTCTTTGTTACCTGTACTCTATTTCTGTTATTTATTTACTGTAATGCTAAGTTTGTCTCCCTGTAGTGCCCTTTGTACGGCGCTGCGAAACACTTGTGGCGCCCTATAAATAAAATGTAATAATAATAATAATAATAATAATAATAATAATATGTGACGGTTTGGGCTAACGTTGCTTCCTGTATCAGTTTTCACCCGCACAATACAGTTTTGGGATGTCCTCTCCTGTTTCCAGGATAGTGCTTTCATTGTGGTTACCCTGAGAAAAGCACACGTTTAAATGAGGAGGACTTAAAGTGAAATAATTGCTTCCAAATGGGAAAAAATACATTCTTATCTTGCACTGCCTGAATCTAATTAAAGCTAGCGATCATGATTAGTGGCTGGTTATAGAGATAGTAAATAAATTGGATATTATCCTTCTCCCTCTGTAATTAGAATACAAACATACAGTGATAGAGTGCAGTAGAATTTAAATATATTGCACAACTATTCCCTCTCACTCTCATCATCAGTTATCACCAGAAAAACATGGCGCCGCCATAGTTTGGACACAGACACTCTTAGGGACGATGACGAGGGGACGCTCACTTTCTTTTTCTGCACCGGCGAAAGCGACGCGCTTCGCTATCGCTGTGGGGCATACACAGGAGAGATCTGTGCTTAAAATCTAAGCAGTCTAGTCAGATTGCTTCGATTTTAAGCACAGATCTCTCCGTGTGTACCCCAGTTTAGCTAATGAAGGTGTTTGTCCATGCAGATCATTACATCTGAAGAGGGGTTCGGTATTTAATACCGACGATCGGAATGTCGATGGTCACATGACCAACACTGAAGATCCAGACTGCGGATGGGGGTAAGTATTTCTACCCTCCCCTAATCCTTCAGGGGAAGGGGGGGGCTGCTATGGCTAACCCTCGGGGTGTGGCGGCTATGGCTAACCACCCTTCTAGTGCCTAAACCTAACCCATCCCTAGTTCCTAACATTAACACCCCCACCCCTCTCCGGGCCCTAAGCCTAAGCCGCACCCTGACAGTCACATGACCGCCGACATCCCGACCACCGGCAAGAAAGTAAAGTTGTATAAACTGGTTGGGAACCCAAACTCACCCCAATCTGTCACAACACACACACACACACACACACACACACACACACACACACACACACACACACACACAAATCTGGACACTTAAATGTTTGTTGAGTCTTAAGGGCCTTACACATTGGCCGATCCGCCGCTGAGCTGCCTGACGGCGGATACGGCCGACGCGGCGGGGGGGGCAGTGACGGGGGAGTGAAGTTTCTTCACTCCCCCAGTCACGCGGCTCCATTGAATTGCAGGCAAATATGGACGAGATCGTCCATATTGGCTTGCATGTACAGCCGACGGGGGACCAGCGATGAACGAGCGCGGGGCCGCGCATCGTGCATCGCTGAAGCCTCCACACTGAAAGATATGAACGAGTTCTCGTTCATTTATGAACGAGATCGTTCATATCTTTGACTGATGTCGGCCAGTGTGTAGGGCCTATTAGGCAGATGATCCAGCTGTGGCTATACACACTGATACATACACCTGGGGGGTTAGTCAGGTTTGTTAGCAAGCCAAAAAAGTTAGCAATTGGGCAAAATAATGTTGCACCTCAGAGAGGGGGGGGGGGGGGGGGGGGCAGATGTAACATGAGCAGAGAATGTTAGATTTGGGTGGGTTATATTGTTTCTGTGCAGGGTAAATACTGGCTGCTTAATTTCTACAATGCAATTTAGATTTCACTTTGAACACACTCCACCCAAAACGAACTCTCTCTGCACATGTTACATATGCCCCACCTGCAGTGCACATGGTTTTGCCCAATGGCTAACCTTTTTGGTTTGCTAATAAACCTGAAGAACCCCCTTGATTTGCTGTGACGGCGCCATACCGAGTCATATACACTATATCAGGGAGGACACATACAGAACTTACGGTTATTCTTAAAGGATCCACCCATCTGAAATCAGTCTTTCTGTATATACTGTTATTTCTTACTAGTAGCTATACTGTATACCTATAAAACAAACTTTCTGAGTTCTAAAAATAACAGCATCAACGATTAATATAATGAATATGGCCGTTGTCACAACCAACATCCCTGAGTGTTGCAGCCTCTGGCACCTAAGGGGTTGCGCGGTTATTATGAAGCAGCGAGATTGCATGTTCCCTGAAAACAGGGATCGCAGATTCCTTCTCTCTCTTTAATCCCTCTCCAGGATGCATTCTTGTTTTGACCAATGAATTTAGCATCAGAACCTTTTATTAAAGAGGTAACAGATTAGCAGTTGGTGGGGAAGGGAGAAGTGTTATCTCTAATCAGCATACAGCAAACAGCTCAGTTAATGTTGTGGTAGCTATTAGCTAATTGGGATTGCAGTGCAATTAGCAGTCTTACATGACGAACACTTCCCTGTCTCCTCCCCACTCTCAGGAACAGTAATGCACTTCAAAGCTCCCCTCTAATCTCATTGGCTCTGCTGAAACAAGCGCCGTCAGCCGTGCATCAATATGGACATCAAGTTCTGTCTGTTGGGGACTCATTGACACTAATTGGACACATGACATTTTGGCAAGTAATCAGACTGGAAGCTACTGAACCTGGGAGCCTGACGATTTATGTAATTGATTTGATACCTGGCAATGTCAGAGTTGTATTACAATGCGACGCACTATTAAGAAGTGAGTAACAAAGGTATACACAGTATATTACAAATTATGGAACATTATAACTTCCGCAGTGTCCTTCACCATAATAGGAGGCTGTCAAGCCTCAGTTTGATGAGTCTGATTGTCCTTTCAAGGACATTATGTTTTCCTGAAGGTCATTTAAGACAAATGTAACTAAAAATCTTTGTCTAAGTATATTATCAAGTTAAATATCAAGTTAAAAGAAAAGGTCGACCACTATAGGTCGACAGTCACTAGGTCCACAGGGTCAGAAGGTCCACAGGGTCAGAGGGTCGACATGATCTAGGTCGACAGGTCAAAAGGTTGACATGAGTTTTTTTATGTTTTTTTGGTGTCGTTTTCTTCGTAGAGTGACCGGGAACCCCAATTAGTGCACCGTGTCACCCTCGCAAGGCTCGCTTCGCTCGCCATGCTTCGGGCAAGGTGCCTCGCTTCGCTCGGCACAGATTACCGTTCCAATCATAGTCCACGTGGATCGTTAAGTATGAAAAAGTAAAAAAAAAATTTGAAAACATTGAAAAACTCATGTCGACCGTTTGACATACCGACCTAGAACATGTCGACCTTTGGACCCTGTCGACCTAGTGACTGTCGACCTATAGTGGTTGACCTAAACATTGTCGACCTACACACTGTCGATCTTCAGACCGAATCCCATAAAGCGTTTGGTTGATCAGATTTGTTAAAAAAAAAAATTAAAAAATTTGCAAACCGTTGCATGGATTTGTTCTGGGAGCATGGAAAATCAGATTGGGCAGTGATTGGCATCAGCACATGTGAGCTGTGACCAGATTACATCCTGAATGTAATGACATCGCTGCTGTGCGATTGAGTCTGTACCATTTGGTGTTCTCTGTGTGTGGCGGAGTCTCACAGACCTGATCTGATGCCGTCTGAACCTTCAGAGGGACTTTTCAGAAATGGAGGATTTATAGCTTGAGGTGAGGTAATTTGTGCCTCCTACCTCCCCCAGCTTTCTGCCATCAGCCACTCTCTGCATCAGCTCACTGCTGACCCAGTATATTTAGCATCACTTGCGCTCACTCCAATACTCACAGCACTATCTTTTCCCTGCCTAGCTCTTCATGGGTTCCAGTCAATGGATAGACAGTGTCTAGTTACACAGTCAGTAGGGCAACACCATATGGTCGACGGGTAAAAGGTCGACTGTGTTTATAGTCGACGTACAAAATGTCAGCAGGTTCAAAAAGTCAACTTCATCTCATGGTCGACACACAAATGATCTACACAGTTTTTTTGTTCAACTTTTGCTTCATTAGCCATCCACGTGGACTACGATTGGGAAAAGTATCCTGGGGCTAGGGTTAGGCTGCGAGAGGGGTGGGTTAGTTTAGAAGACTCAGCAGATCCATCAACATTGCGACCGTCAAGATTCCACTGTCGGGATTCTGACTGTCTGGATTCTGGCTACAGGCCTTTTGTACCCAACCTGGATTACCACATTAGCAGCCTAGGTTTCCACCAAGGTCCCAATGAGGCCCCTCCCAGATCAGTTAAACTTTTTTTTTCAGGGTGGTCTTCCTTGACAAATTGAGGGGGCGAAATTGGCCCAAACCAGTATCTTGCTTAGGTCCCCATGACACCCTAATTCGGCTTTGACTTTCAGTGAAAACCACAATTTCTGTGCATGAAAATGCACCTTTCTGGGAAAACCCCCAACTTTCTCTCAACAAACCCCCAACTTGGATCTCAACTAGCGATGCAACCACAAAAATTTCTAAGATGATGCAGACTCATGCGCAGGGCCATCCTGCGCCCGCATTTTCTGCGGGCGCCCGCCAGTAAATGTGAACACCTCTGCCTGTCAATCAGGCAGAGGCGTTCGTGGGGCGGGAGGGGGTGTCAATGCTCCGTTTCCTAGGCGGAGACGGAGTATTGCGGGGGTGGCATCATGGAAACGGGGGCGGCAGCAGTCAACCGGGGGCGTTGTAGCATGGGCATGATCGGGTCGGCTGCACAAAGTCACACACCCAGCTGCTCCGATCAAAAAGATGGCGGCGGCCCTCCCGCCGCCGCAGCCAGGCTGGGCCGACAGGAGTCTACCCTACTTTCTGCTATCACGCTGAAATTGCGGTGCGACTGCAAATTCAGCATGGTCGCAGGGGGGAGGCGGTGGGTAGCATGCTAGGCCTTGCCCTGCGATGGATGGCCCCAGGGATGGTTCTAGCCCTTGTGGCGCCTCGGGCGAAAATAGGGGCATGGCTTCATAAAGGGGTGTGGTCAATGTGCCCACAGTAATATTGCCCCCCGTTTGTGCCCACTTTAGTATTGCCCCCGTTTTTGTGCCCTCAGTAGTATTGCCCCTGTTTGTGCCGCTTTAAAAAATAATAATAAAAAAATTAGTACTTACCATCCCTGCTCCTGATTCCCGACCGCTGCTGGCCTCAGTCTCTGGCCGCTGGCGCCGCTCCTCTGATCTATGGGAGAGACGTCATGACATCTCTCCCATAGAACCGTATAGACTATAGAGGTCAATCATGACCCCTAGTGTCTAAGTGCCGCTCCCACAATGCAGTGCGGGTGCGCGATTACTTCATCGCGCACCGCACAGCAGTACCGGAACCGGGGGGAGGGGGGGAGTGTTCCTTACTGAATAGGGTCCTAAATCGTGACAGTTCTGCAAGTAGTTATAATTGCAGCAAAAACACGTATCCCAAGCTGAATGATTTTCACTGATACATTTGTGCCTAGAACGATGAAAGAATTTAATCTCTGCAACTCCCAGAATCCCAGCTGTATCCACTAATATAGATGTAACACAATGTAAGGGCTAAAGGAGGAAATAATTCCAATTGACTCCTGTATGCCTACCAGGCTCCAGTTGACTTTTGTTAGAAGTTGCGCGCCATGCGAGATTTACCAGTAATATCGCTTCTGGCTGCAAATATGAACATGTTTCGGTCTGCTTCAGTGAGTTACTTTGTGCTTGATTGACAGTATATATATATTTTTACAGTTTTTGGGGGGACGGTTTCCATGGTAATATAATGCTCTCAAAAGGGATCACAAAGTAGTATATAAGTTACAGTATCTCTTATGCAGAAAGATGTCTTTTAAATGAAAGCATCTGGCAGGTATTGTGTGCCGGAGAATGATAGATGCTTTTGTACATGAGAGACTGACAAAGACGCACGGTTTTTCAAAGAATGAAATGATGGACCAAATCCTAAGCGAAAAGGAGAGAGGGTAAAAATGTGAGAAGAAAGCCCATTAATGTAAGTACATACTGACAGATCTATGGCAATGCTGTGCCTGCAGATTAACATTGTTTCTACACATATTGATTGGTGTCAAATAACTTTTATTAGTGTTTACAAATATATGCGTCAATGGCTAATACTGAAGTTATCATTGCTGGGTTCTGTGGCCGCTTTTCTATAGAACCCAGATGTCCAGCATATAACTGGGCTACACATATAACAAAGCCCTACAGGCATTATACAGTAGGTTTTAATAGTCCGAATTTAATGCAACCTTAATACAATCTCATCATAATAGCCATATAATTCACCATATACAAAATGATCTAAATGCCCAGTATACAATATGGTCTCCATCCCCATTATATACTGTGATATCCATGCCCAGTATACAATATGGTCTCCATCCCCATTATATACTATGATATCCATGCCCAGTATACAATAGGGTCTCCATCCCCATTATATACTATGATATCCATGCCCAGTATACAATATGGTCTCCATCCCCATTATATACTATGATATCCATGCCCAGTATACAATATGGTCTCCATCCCCATTATATACTATGATATCCATGCCCAGTATACAATTTAATCTACATGCCCAGATACAATATGATATCTATGTCCAATATACAATATGATCCCCATACCCAGTATACAATATGGGTGGGAATTGAATTAGTCGTAGGGTTCACCCCGCAGCTACTTACCAGCGGCCGCTGATTCAGGTATTATCCCGCGTATTACACCACAGAGAGGAAAAGTCTGTGATAAAAGGTAGCCACTGGCGTTTAATATGCGGGGAAAAGGTTGTTTCATTGAATAGCTCCAGGCGTGAAACCCGGGCTATGCCCCACGCAGCACGCGGCGCAGCTAATTGGATTCCCCTCCATGGTCTCCATGCACTGTATACAATATGATCTCCAATGCCAGTACACGGGATGCAGTTAAAATGCCGCCGGATGGAATCCCAGTGGTCGAAATACAGACGCCGGAATCCCGAACGACGGCATAAGCCCGGCGTCTAAATACCGATGGGGGTTGGGATCCCGGCATCAAAACACAGACGCCTGGAAGCTCGAACGTTCTTTTGGCAGGACGCGAAAGCGTCCTGCTACCAGGGAGGGGGTTGATTTAGGCATTAGAAGGGGAAGGGGGGTTAGGGTGCAGGGATGGGAGGGGTGTGGTTCGGTACCGGGGAGGGAGGGTTAGGGTTAGACACCAAGCAGGAAGGGTTAGATTTAGGCAGTGGGGAAGGGAGCGTTAGGCACCACCGGGGAGGGTTAGGGTAGGGGCAGGGGAGGGTTAGGTTACTTTCTGGGGGGTTGTCGGGCTGCTGACGGTATTCTGACTGCCGGCATCCTGTCCATTGGGATATCATACTGAATCCCAGTATACATTTTTATGATGTGCATTCCCAGTATAAATTATGTTGTGCATTCCCAGTATACATTATGTTGTGCATTCCCAGTATACATTATGTTGTGCATTCCCAGTATAAATTATGTTGTGCATTCCCAGTTTACAGATGGGTCCACGGTTATCTTGACTAGTTTGCTGCGCCTAGGCACAACATGGTTTATTAACATAAACCCTTCATCTATTGTTCTCAGCTGTAGTACAATACAGAGAACAAGACAGCAGGGGATTAAGCCATTACAGCAGGGGATTAAGTCCGATTGACCAGTTTTAGTTAATCCTATTAAAGGTCAAGATAAATATGGACCCATCTGTACATTATGATGTGCATTCCCAGTATACATTATGATGTGCATTCCCAGTATACATTATGATCTGCATTCCCAGTATACCGTGTGATCTGCACATGCAGTGACATTCTAATTCATGCATTGAGGTTACCAGGCAGCGGTCTCTGCCTAAAACGGTGAATTTAAAATGTTCTCAGGAGAATTGCAGTTAACATTTTATAAATTGCTTTGCTATAGGTGACTGACCTATCATGCAGGAGAGAAGATTTGTACTGCGGTATCTGGAATTTGGCAATTCCCCAGCCCTATCAGACCTAACGCTCATCTTTTCATGCGTCACTTAAATAGTGTATTCAATTAATCCTTATCTCTTTAGTCCTAATATGGAAGGCAAATGGAAATCCTTCTCGTTGGCTTGTATGTAGTTGTGAATGTTCTGAACAGAACCCTCTATTTAAATTTAAAAAAAACAAAAACAGAATAACAAGAAAGAAAAACTTGGTAAAATTTAGCCTACGTGAGCCGTCCCGCATCTCGTCTTGGATGGTGCAATATGGCTGACTGGATTGTATAATGATGTCACACTATCAGGAAGCAGCATGCCAATTGACAGGATGAGTGACTGACTTATAACAATGGTGCAAACAATTAGTTCATGCCTCAGCGGTTTCACTAATACATTCATAGGCTTCATATTGACTCATCTGACAAAATGGCTGTGCCTAGGTAACAGGTCACATTTATGTGTGTATATATATATATATATATATATATATATACTGTAGGTCGGGTTTGCTAGACTTGTCCTATGAAATTGGCCTATGTTATGTTTTAGATGGCTAAATCCAGGATGATACTTACTGTATGCTCAGCTGGTGGCCCAAAAGACATGACCCCTTATTGATATGGCAATGCTAGGGGCATTTTAAGAGCAGAAAGGGCCCGTGTGTAGACTCTGTGTGGTCCCCCTCCTCTAAGTGACGCAGTAGACTCTGGATTTGTGCTAGAGTCTACTGTGCATACGCAGGTCTTTGGGAAAATGGCGCTCATGCACTTTGTTCCCGACGACTTCTCTACTGCACATGCACTGAGAATATGGCCACCGCAGCTTTTCTCTCTGATTTGTCCCCTGCTCTGCAGTGCCAGGCCGCCAGACAACAAAGGACTTCGGAGATGGAGTGTGTGGTGTAGACCCCCCCGTACCCACAACCTGCTCCTATTATAGATATGCCATTGGGCGGCCAGGCATGAGGGTGGGCAAATTTCATATATCTGCTGTTTCTGCGCTTGGGATAAACAGACAGATAACAAAGGAGACTGTTAGTTGTGAAGGAAAATGGCCGCTGCCAAAGAGAGAGGGCAGGATTTTGAGAATTCATGATCATCATCCAATTGGAATGATTCTCAGTTGTGTTTGGAACTTTAGGACAGTATTGAGATATTGGGCCAGTTCTTCCATATCAGTTGTCAACATTGGTCATAACATTGGCTTGTAATAAGTCTGCTGTCAGCCTCACAGTATGAATATAATATTGATTAATTAGTGCTGTTATGTATGATAAAAGAGGAATAGGATTGAGGACAGGGTGAGGTATTTTACATGGTGAAAGATTACGTGGAGGACTGGTTTGCTTTTGAGAACAGAAGGGTTTTCAATGACCGTTGAGGTTAGATGATGGCAATTGGTCAATTGGAGTGGGCAGGAGGGAGTATGTATGGAGATGAAGTCGAAGATGTAGGGAACAGTGGAACTGGAGATGGCCTTGTACATGAGGTTGAGAAGATGATGGAGAAACAACTGGACTCCCTATAGAGGAAAAAAGATGAGAGGTTAGGAAATGAAAGGTAGAGTTGGGTGTTGTTGTCATAGAGGTGATACTGAAGGCCAAAGGAACTGATGAGTTCACCCAGAGAGCAGATATACAGAGAAAAGAGCATAAGGCCAAGGATAGAACCCTGTGGGACTCTACAGAGAGGATGGATGGGGGTGAAAACCAAAGGTATAAACAAAGAAAGAGTGGTTGGCAAGGTGGAAGGTGAACCACAAAAGGACGATATCTGAGAGGCCAATGGTCTGAAGGGTGCACACAGTAGCGGATCTTGCCACGGGCAGGCAGGACTTTTGCCCGAGGCGCTGCCTTCCAGATGGCGCCGTCGCCACCCGGAGGGCGCCGCACCATGGAAAGATCCGCTACTGTTTGGCAGTGCCCCCCCACTGTGTCCCCCGCTGTGAAGGGAACTAGATGCTATCCATCTAGTTTCCCTTCGTGGAGAGGACCTTTGCTGTGCGGTGTGCAATGACTTCATTGCGCACTGCACAGCATTGTAGGACTGGCACAGACGCTAGGGGTCATAATTGACCTCTAGTGTCTTATCTATGCTGTGCTACGGGAGAGACGTCATGACGTCTCTCCCATAGATCCGAGGAGAGGAGCGACGCCGGCGGAGGTCTGCAGCGGTCGGGAATCAGGAGCGGGGATAGTAAGTATTCAGTTTTTTATTTTTTTGTAAGCGGTGCTACTGTACAGGGGGCACAAATGGGGGCACAACTCTACAGGGGGCGTAACTGACCACGCCCCGTATGAAGCCACACCCCTATTTTTGCCCGGGGCGCCACTAGGGCTAGAACCGGCCCTGGGTGCACAGTAGGAGAGGTCCAGGAGGATAAGCAAGGAGAAGTTTCCCCTGGATTTGGCCAGTAGGGAAGATGCTTTTTGCTGCAGGTCATACAAATTGAATACTCAATACCACTTATAAATGGCTTAACAATTTATTTAAAAGTTCATTGCAGTAGGTTTGACTGTCACAATGATGGAAAGGAAAGCATTGTCTTGTATGAGGCATTAATGTGGGGTCTATTTACTAAGCCGTGGAGAGATATAAAGTGGAGAGAGATAAAGTAACAACCAACTAGCTCCTGTCATTTTTCAAACACAGCGTGTAATATGGCAGTTAGGAGCTGATTGGCTGTACTTTATCTCTCTCCAAGACTTAGCTATAGACCCCTATAAACAGTAATACCCACCTCTTCAGACTCATTTATGCCAGTTTCACTTTCTGGGTGCTAGCGCCCTCTTAGTGCGGATGTTGGTACAGCACCAGCCGTTCTAGCAAGGAATAACAGAGATGCATATATAATAATGTTTAATAATCTAGATTTGCATTGCTAAAATTCTTTTTTTATTAAAATATCCCAGAAGAAAAAAAGGACATTCAATAAGAGCACCCATTAGTTATTGTGATGAGACAAAGATTGAACTCTTTGGCGTGAGTGCCAGGCGTCATGTTTGGAGGAAACCAGGCATCGCTCATCACCAGGCCAATACCATCCCTACAGTGAAGCATGGTGGTGGAGGTATCATGCTCTGGGAATGTTTTTCAGCGGCAGGAACTGGGAGACTAGTCAGGATAGATGAATGCAGCAATGTACAGAGCAGGGGCGGAACTCTGGGAGGTAGTGGAGTCGGCTGCCGCCGGGCTCCTGACCTCAAGGGGGCACATCTCCTCCACTGTCTCCCGCTGCCTGACCCTGAAGATCGTTCGCTGTGAGGAGCTTTCGTGTCAGTGACACGGAAGCTGCCTTCTAGTATATACAGAAAGCTGGCTGTGGCTACAGCTAGGGGGAGCTCCAGAACGCAGCTCCTGCCAGGCCCTTCCAGATGAGCTGGCCGATTGAAGGTCTCTGTTCTTCCGTTGGGCTGATAGCAGCAGGCAGGCACTGGCAGCACTTGCCTCAAGCTGCACTGTGGGGGTGTGTGTAGTTGGAAAGGGGAGGGGTGCTGGGGGGTCTTTAATTAATGTTGGCAGCACTGTGAAGGAAGCATGTGTTTGTTTTTGTTTGTGTGTGTGTTTTTAAGTGAAAGAGGCGTGTGTATGTGTATGTGTGAGACAGGCGTGTGTGTGTGTGTGTGTGTGTGTGTGTGTGTAAGTGAAAGAGGCATGTTTGTGTGTTTAAGTGAAGAAAGTGTGTGTGTGAGTTTAAATGAAGGAGGCGTGTGTTTGAGTTTAAGTGAAGGAAGCATGTGTAAGTGAGAGGCGTGTGTGTAAGTGAGGATTGTGTGTGTTTAAGCGAAGGAGGTGTGTGTGTGTTTAAGCGAAGGAGGCGTGTGTAAGTAAGAGGCGTGAGTGTGAGAGGCGTGTGTGTGTTTAAGTGAAAGAGGCGTTTGTGTGTTTTTTTATATATATACTGTATATTGGCACACCACTGCGCCAAAGCATCTACATTGTGACACACTGGTGGGTGAGGGAGTACTGTAGGTGTGCTATAAAGGTATGCTGGTGTCTGTTTTATTGTAATGACTGACTTGGAGTGCCGTCCACTTTTTATGTGTATCTATATTACTATTTGGAAAGGCACCTGAGCACGCTACTACTGTTCAACATGAGTGCCGGATAGCTACATATGAAGGGTGTGCGTGTGTATACAGTATGTAGGGGGGGCACCAACATATATCATGCCTCCGGGCGACTGGGGCGAACTTACGCCACTGGTACAGAGACATCCTGGATGAAAACCTGCTCCAGAGCTCTCTTGACCTTAGACTCTCCCCTGCTCTCCTCACTCGTATCTCCAACCGTCTCTCTGCTACCTCTCCCTGGATGTCCCAGCGCTTTCTTAAACTTAACATGTCTAAGACCGAACTGATCATCTTTCCTCCCTCCCGCATAACCTCACCACCTACAATCTCATTATCTATTGATGGCACTACTATCTCCTCTAGCCCCCAAGTGCGCTGTCTTGGAGTAATCCTTGACTCCTTCATCTCCTTCAAACCACACATTCAGCACCTCTCACAAACCTGCCGTTTTCATCTAAAAAATATTTCCAGGATCAGACCCTTTCTGACCCAGGATGCTACTAAGACTCTTATCCACTCACTGGTCATCTCCAGACTGGACTACTGTAATCTGCTCCTGACTGGCATTCCTGACAAACACCTCTCTCCACTCCAATCTATCCTCAATGCTGCTGCCCGGCTCATTTTCCTCACCAAACGCACTACGTCTACCTCTCCTCTCTTACTAGACCTTCACTGGCTCCCCTTCCCTTTCAGAAGCCATTTCAAGCTTCTCACACTCGCTTACAAAGCCCTCACCCACTCCTCTCCCATCTACATCTCTGATCTTATCTCCCTTTACATTCCCACACGTCCTCTTCGCTCTGCTAATGCACAACGACTTTCCTGCCTACGGAGCACCTCCTCCCACTCCTACCTCCAAGATTTTTCACGTGCTGCACCACTTCTCTGGAATTCCCTACCTCTCCCCCTCAGACTCTCCACCTCTCTACAAAACTTCAAACGGGCTCTCAAGACCCACTTCTTCACCAAACCCAGCCAAATCTCATCCTAACCCTCTGTTCTACACTCTCCATGTACCCCATCTGTGTCACCCCTGTCTGTCTACCCCTCCCCTTTAGAATGTAAGCTCTCACGAGCAGGGCCCTCTTCCCTCATGTGCTTATTCTTTTCTTACTCTAATAATACTCAACTGCACCAAATCCAGCAGTCTTCTGCCACCTGATACTTATTCCAGTGTCATCTGCTGATGTAACTATGTTTATTTACCCTGTACTTGTCCTATTCTGTCATCAACTGTAAGTTGCTGTTTTCCTGTTTGATTATTCATGTATTCTGTAATTGGGCGCTGCGGAACCCTTGTGGCGCCATATAAATAAAGGATAATAATAATAATAATAGACTGGGGCGACTGTTCATCTTTCAGCAGGACAATGACTCTAAGCCAGGGGTGGGGAACCTCCGGCCCGCATTTGGTCCGGCCCACCAGCTTGTGTCAGTGAGACACGCTGCCGCTCAGTCCGGCGGCAGCGTGTCTCAGCTGTCAGAACAGGGAGACAGGGAGGAGAGCGCGGCTGTCGGGTGGGAGCGGCCGCGTGTAGTACTTCAAACCAGCCGCCGGTCCGTGAGCCAATCAGAGCTCGCGGACCGGCAGCCAATCAGGAGCCGCGGCTGCCGGTCCGCGAGCTCTGATTGGCTCTCGAACCGGCGGCTGGTTTAAAGTCCTACACGCCGCCGCCCAACATATCCGCGCTCTCCTCCGTGTCCCGCCGAAAGGAGCACGGTAAGAAGCACGGAGGGGAGAGGGGAGGGCATCTGTATACCTGGCACTGTGGGGACATCTGTATACCTGGCACTGTGAGGGGCATTTGTATACCTGGCACTGTGGGGGCATCTGTATACCTGGCACTGTGGGGGCATCTGTATACCTGGCACTGTGGGGGCATCTGTATACCTGGCACTGTGGGGGCATCTGTATACCTGGCACTGTGAGGGGCATTTGTATACCTGGCACTGTGAGGGCATCTGTATACCTGGCACTGTGGGGGGCATTTGTATACCTGGCACTGTGGGGGGCATTTGTATACCTGGCACTGTGGGGGCATCTGTATAACTGGCACTGTGAGGGACATTTGTATACCTGGCACTGTGGGGGCATCTGTATACCTGGCACTGTGGGGACATCTGTATACCTGGCACTGTGAGGGGCATTTGTATACCTGGCACTGTGGGGGCATCTGTATACCTGGCACTGTGGGGGGCATTTGTATACCTGGCACTGTGGGGGCATCTGTATACCTGGCACTGTGGGGACATCTGTATACCTGGCACTGTGAGGGGCATTTGTATACCTGGCACTGTGGGGGCATCTGTATACCTGGCACTGTGGGGGGCATTTGTATACCTGGCACTGTGGGGGCATCTATATACCTGGCACTGTGGGGGCAATTGTGGATCTGGCACCGCACTATTGGGGGCATATGTGTAGCACGTCCCATTTTAACTGGCCACACCCATTTTTTGGGCGCGTGCGCGCCTCCGGTGCGCACACACAGTACCTCTAAGGGGCAGACCTACTGGGGGGCAGGGTAATTTTTTAAGTTGAGAATTTTTGTATGGCCCCCGAAGGATTTTATAAATATCCAAATGGCACTCGGTAGAAAAAAGGTTCCCCACCCCTGCTCTAAGCACACAGCCAAGATATCGAAGGAGTGGCTTCAGGACAACTCTGTGAATGTCCTTGAGTGGCTCAGACTTGAATCGGATTGAACATCTCTGGAGAGATCTGAAAATGGCTGTGCACCGACGCTTCCCATCCAACCTGAAGGAACTTGAGAGGTGCTGCAAAGAGGAATGGACGAAACTGCCCAAAGATAGTTGTGCCAAGCTTGTGACATCATATTCAAAAAGACTTGAGGCTGCAATTGCTGCCAAAGGTGCATCAACAAAGTATTGAGCAAAGGCTGTGAATACTTATGTACATGTGATTTCTTAGTTTTTTTTGTTTTTAATACATTTTTACGATGCCATTATGGGGTATTGTGTGTAGAATTTTGAGGGGGAAAAAATAAATGTATTCCATTTTGGAATAAGGCTGTAACATAACTAAATGTGGAAAAACTGAAGCGTTGTGAACACTTTCCGGATGCACTGTATGATTTAGTCTAATAAAGATATTAAATCATAAATACTCATAAAGAGATAAAGGGCCTAATTCAGTAAGGATTGCAAATTCCGCTAATTAGCAGAATTTGCAATCCTTTGGATCGCATGCTGGGGGCCGCCCATCGCTGGGCAAGGCCGCCCTGCATGCTGACCGGCGCCTCCACCAGTTCAGCTTGTTAGCAGAAACTGTGGAAGCCTCCTACCGGCACAGCTTAGCTGCGCCTGCAGGAGTCCAGCCGCCATGTTTTTGATCGGCGGCTGCGTGTGATGTCACACAGCCGTCGTGATCACGCCCGACACGCCCCCATTTGGCCACTTTCGCCCCCCGTTCGCGCAGCACGGTCCCAGCAACGGTGGCTGCGTGTGACGTCACGCAGCCGTCATGATCACGCCCCGACACGCCCCCATTTGGCCACCTTCGCCCCCCATTCGCGCAGCACTGCCCCAGCAACACTCCATCTCCTCCCTGGGGCTGTGAGTAAAAATTTGCTTCTGCAGCAGGGTAGGAGCCCATCACCCGCATAGATCGTATTTTATCTAATTGCCCGGATTTCGTTTATTGTAGGCAACATCTAATACATTGAAATCATTCATAAAGTTGACTGTCCAAACGTATGTTGGTCACGGTCTCTGAAATTATTAAGTCAATTTGGTTCCATTGACCCTACTTTTTCGCATGGTAATCTCCTCTTCTTTTTGAAGAGGTTTTATCTTGGTCTGGTCTGCCATAGTTACATTTTGGATTTTATTTGGCCAGGGGCGGTATACAAGAGCAGGGGGCCCGTGTGCTCAAACTTCTGCTCAGTATGTAAATAGTGTGACAGGAAAGTGAGCTGTCAGCACTCCTCTGAGGGCTGATGGAGAATTGCACTGGGCTACAATGAGAACATTATGGGGCACAGAGGCAGATTGGCCATAGGGCTCACCAGGAAGATTCCTGGTAGGCCGACGTGTCTGTGGGGCCTGTTTTGTGTGTTGTCATGTGACTCCATCCCCCATATGCATGGGCGTTTCTATCATGGGTGCAATGTATGCGGTGCACACGGGCCCCTGGGTCCAGGTGGGGATCACACCGCACACACTGCACCCATGTTGTTTATACTTACCTTTCCGGAGCCCCACGACTAGCGTTACAGCCGCTGCATTTGAGGCAAAAATCCATGCAAATATGGCCGCCACGCATATGCATTTCAAAATTTGTCTCCGGACCATGGCGGGCACCATGTTTACGGAGACCTGCGCATGCGCAGTATACACCCGGAATCTGCACACGGGCCCCCACCACTCTCAAAACGCCCCTGCCCACATGACATGGCATCCCACCACACTCAGTACACTGCATTGTCCCCATTCATTCTGTTATTCCATATCTGCAGTGCAGTAACTCTGCCTTCCAGTGATGCTGCCATGGCTACACGGTATGTTATACCTCTTGTGCTGCCCATGTCGGGCCACTTCTGCAAAACTTTACAGGGCCACTTTTAGTTCCCAATCTACCCCTGGTCTTAGACATAACTGCAACAAACAACGCACAGAAGGCCACAACTGTGTTTAATCAGACCCTATGAGTTGGGATCCCGCCTCAACAGACCCCACCCTCTCATCAGATCACCCCCCCCCACTAGGGCTGCTTCCATAAATTTACCAGGCAGGTTTTCCGTCCCAATCCACCCCTGATAATGCATATTCTTTTTTTTTTTTTAAACTCAGCGGCCTGGTGTTTTTCTTATTCAAATGAAGTAGAGAAATTGAGCCACAATGGTTTCTTTGGAAATAACTGCATCTTTTTCCTCACAGCCCCAGAGCAAGTCTGATTTGACCTAAAACCATTATTTTTAGGAAAAATTTACAGAATTGCTCTGGAATCCCTGCAGCAGCACCTCCTAATGACTAGTAATTTGAAGTTCCTAATTAGCTTAATTAATCATTAATTACTCACCTTCTGAAGCGCTGTCTTCATCCTCCAGATCCCAACGGGCTGGTCTGTTGCAGCAGCGGTGGGTGTAAGTATGTGTGTCTGTGAGCCCCCGTCAGGTGTGTGACCCCCCTTCTCCGTGTTCGTGTGACATCCCCCGTGTGTGTCCGGAGACAGTAGCAGGGAGAACTACATCTCCCAGCAGCCACCTCTCCTCCCAGCATCCTCCTCTTCAGTTGAAAGATGTAGGGAAAATGACAGGCAGCCGCTGAGACTTCTGGACCGACCGGAACACGCAGGTAAGTATCCAACTTTTATTTCTCACCCCGTGTGGTTTTGGGTACAAAAAAAATCTGTGACTAATTTTTGAATTGGATACCACAGGTACTGGGAGTATACCTGCAGTAATTCAAAATTGGGCGTGAAGTACGCAAGGTGTTTTTGCGACCAAAATCTTGCACGTACTTGGATACTCCTAAATATGTAGCACTAGATTGCTGGCTTGCCTGCAGCCAAAACCATCCATTAAGGTGCTGCACTCTTACCAAACACCTTTGTCTAATGGCTCCTCTTATACCCTGTGCTGATTCCAGCGGGCCGTCTAGTCTGAAGGGTATGCGGTTAAGATATGGCTGTCAGGATCCCGGCAGTCGGAATACCGACACTCGTCAGAATGCCAACACAAGAATCCTGACAGGGTCAGGAGAACGATGCTGGAATCCCGATAGCCAGAATCCTGACTGTAAGTACAGTGGGCGAGTTTGGGTTAGGACCGGGAGGGAGTTAGGTTTAGGAGCCACCAGGGGTAGGTTAGGCTTAGGTACTAAGGGGGGAGAGTAAGGATTAGACTGCCGGGGAGGGGGGGGGGGGGGCAGTGGCGTATCTATAATACTATCCAATGGCATAGTGGCGTATCTCATACACGGGTCCAGAGGGGGCCCACACCGCACACACTGGACCCATTTCTTCTATACTCACCTTTCCGGCATCCATCGGTGACTGTGTGTGAGCCCCCTCCTCTCCTGTAGCCGTCACCGCCGCTGCTAGTGCACTGAGCACTAGAGACTCTGGCACAGTGCCAGAGTCTACAGCGCATGTGCAGTACTCTGAAAAAAATGGCACGGCGCCCATTTTTTCGGAGTCCTGCGCATGCGCTGTAGACTCTGGCACTGTGTTAGAGTCTCAGTGCTGAGAGCGCTAACAGCGGCGGTGATGGCTACAGGAGAGGAGGGGTCCCACACATGGAGTCTGCACACGGGTCCCCTCCTCTCTGCAAACGCCACTGCGGGGGGGGGGGGGGGGGGTTGGGTTTAGGCACCGTGTGGGGAAGGGGGGGGGGTTAGGCACTAAGGGGGGAGGTTAGGGTTAGGCTGCAGGAAAGGAGGGTTAGGGGTAGGGGAGAGTGGATAGCATACTTAGCTCACCCCTGTCGTGATTTCAAACATCAGGATACTGCCTTCGATATTGTGACCACCGGCCTCCTGTCCACCAGTCACACATACCGAACCTGTCTGAAGGAACCCTAAATAACAACCCCCCTTTTAATACTTTTCACATTCTGTTCCAGTGCCACATAATAAAGCAGCCAAATGATATAAATACATGGTTATGCAGCGCAGAAAGATAACGCAATGTACATTTTAACAGCTGAGGTAGGGTCTGTACAAGCCAATAAATTTAAAGTAATCAAAAGTTGATCAATTACTTTAATATCTCCTAATCTGAACAGTCAATACTTCAGAAGGACATACGTAAGAAAATAAAGTTATCAGAGGGTGGATAGCGCCTATTGCAATGTGGTCACCTGACTAATACGGGTAGAGTACAATCTGTAAATAGACGTTTTGTACATGTTTGTTATTGTTCACGCTGCCTCTCTGCGAGGTTTGACTTTACAGCGGAGATTGTCGCCTACTCTCACAATGCTCATTTGAGGTGCACAGCAGCGGAAAATGGATCACATCTTGCAGCCATATTATCTGAGAACAGCAGTGAGTTTCCTCCAGTATAGATGACATATACTTGATTACGCTGATGAGGACAACTGTACCAAGTAGAGATGAGATACAATCTCCCCCTCCAGCCCCCGTAACATCTATTCACTTTCACAGCGGGATGGATGAGGTTTCGAGCCTGACAGGCGGCGACGCTGAGATCTGGATGCGGCTTTATCTTTTCTTGCATTCTAACCATTTGGGTTGCCAGCTGGACCTTATCCTGAGCAACATCACAGACCCAATGTGCCGTCTCCGGCTGCCATGACAGCATCACGAATTGCTGACCATCCCATCGATGAATATTATCGTTTCTGCCCAGTGCATTTTTCCCCTGGCTTGTACAGCTTTTTTTCTTCTGTAGAACAATTCATTTGGCAGGTTCTAAAATCAAACAAAAGAGAAGATGCGGTGTATAAAGCTGACATCACCGACAATAAAGAGTATTTTTATTTTTTAATGGAAGCAATTTGTGCAGTTCAAGTATATTTAAAGAGAAAGGAAAACCACAAGTCTATGTATTACTGATCTAAGTGTCGGGCCTGATTCTGATTTGGAAGTAATGCAAAACAAAAAAAAGCAAGTAACTGCGCACTTGGGCAAAACAGTGTTGCACTGCAAGAGGGGCAGATGTAACACGTGCAGAGAGAGTTACATTTGGGTGGGGTGTGCATACTGAAATCTACATTGTAGTGTAAAAATAAAGCTGTCTAAAGCCAGGGATAAACTAGGCTATTAATCAGATGATATGTTGTTCCGAAAAGGATCGGGGCAATACATCGTTCCGGTGCGGATTAATCAATACATCGGCCAAATCGCTCGGTGTGTACCCGCAATTGCACGCTCCCATTGGTCGTTCCCTGGGTTGTCCTGCCGGGCGTGCTGCATGTCCGATGGGAGCAACGGCATGCATTTTAAATGTGGTGTGCAACGATACATGGCGCCGTCATCCACTGCAATTGTGCAGTGTGTACAGAAGATGCAATGTATTGTGCCGTTGCATCGTGCCATCACTGGGTACACACATAGTTTAGTGTGTACCAAGCCTAACATTTGTGGGCTACACGCAAAAGCACACAGTATTTACCCTGCACAGAAAAAATATAAATTGCTCCCCTTGCATTGCAACATGGCTGCTCCAGGTACGCAGTTGCTTTTTTGCTTTACTTCCAAATCAGAATCAGGCCTAATATCAATGAAATAAATGGACCATCGATGCAGTGGCAGAAATAGCAAGTGGTGGGCCCAGGTGCGACAATAAGCATTCAAACACAGCCTGTAACATGGCAGTTATGAGCTGATTGGTTGGTTCTCTGGGGCAGATTATCAAGTTTGGAGAGAGATAATGTACCAACCAATCAACCAACTGTGACAGGCGGTATTTGAAAAATGACAGGAGCTGATTTATTGTTACTTTATCTCTCCCAAGCTTTGATAAATCTGCCCCTTTATCTCTTTCTGCTTTATTTCTCTCCAAGCCTTGATACATCTCCCCCGAGCATGCTCCAGAACCAAGCATACACAGGGCGATGATGAGATATGCGCATTTCAGTCGCATCTACACTTGTGACTAACTAGTTTTCACAGGGTGATCTTATGTGGATGTGTTAATGGAATTGTTTTCAATTGGATCTTTCGCACCAAACATGTGGGGGGTCATTCCGAGTTGATCGCTAGCCGCCGTTGTTCGCAGCGCAGCGATCAGGCTAAAAATCGGCATTTCTGCGCATGCGTATGCACCGCAATGCGCAGGCGCGTCGTATGGGTACAATGAGCATCGTGGGTTTGCACAGATCTAATGAACATTCCAGTCGCACGGCCGAACGCAGGAAGATTGACATGAAGTGGGCGTTTCTGGGTGGCAACTGACCGTTTTCAGGGAGTGCTTAGAAAAACGCAGGCGTGGCTGGGGGCGAACGTTGGGCGGGTGTGTGACGTCAAAAGCCGTCCCTCTGTCGTTAGAATCAACGCACACGAAGAGTAACTCCAGGGCTGGTCTTGTTTTGCACAAAAAGATTTTGCAAGCGCTCTGCGGCACAAGCGTTCGCACTTCTGCAAAGCGAAAATACACTCCCCAGTGGGCGGCGACAATGCGTTTGTACGGCTGCTAAAAACTGCTAGCGAGCGATCAACTCGGAATGACCCCCATGGTAACATGCTACATGGTAATATGGTCCAAGTGCTCCCTGATGACGACAACTACAGGCAATTATACGTATGTAGTTCCCTGCACGCAGTCTGTATTAACAGCTGCATCAGATGATACAACTTTACTTCTGGCCCATATTTGGTACTAATTAACTAAAAAGTAATTTTATAGATTATAAATGGTCAAATGTACTGTATTTTGTTTAAAATTTTTGTCCTTTTTCCATATAGCCTATAAATCTGCTAAAAAGAAAAGGATATTTATACTACGCTACGAGATAAAAGTCCTAGTTATCCTGTAACACAACGTAGAAGAAAGAAAACTGCATATATTGAATGTTTATGTTGCTATTAGTGACGCATGTTTCCCAATCCCCATGCTCTTACTAGAGATGTCTTGCATGTGATAAGTAGGACATTTATGGTGCTTTGTCTTGCCTAGGGAATTTCATCATTAACTCATTGTGGAACTGTTCAGAAGAGACCCGTCTTGTCAGGTTTGCACAATTATTGAGGATTTCTAAACTTACTACAGGAACATTTAATTATCAGCAGCATGCAACTGCAAGGTAGCCAGCCGGACAACCTCGTACAGAACACAAAAGGGGCACACAAAATATTTGTATAGTATGCAATTAACAGAGCGCTCAAAGTCTGACTGCAGCTTACAATACTAAACCTTCTATTGGATGAGGTGGGTCATGGGTGCACATCACCTAACCTTAAATTCATTAGTAATAAAGACACCGAGATGTAGATTTTGGCAGATAAATTGTTAGCTATTTATTAAATGCAAATTATAAGTATGTATGGTGTCAGAGAAAGGACGTCCAGGAATCAGCCACTCTGCAATTCCCAAACACAACCAACAACAGGCATTGCAGGCGGAGTGCTCAAATACAAATATAAAACCCCAGGTAACCACTCGCCTTCTACCTTAACTACCCAGCCATTTGGGTGATGATACTGCCCCCCGTTGGGGTGGTACAGCCAACTACCAGTCAATGAAGGGAGTGCACCTCAATTGCACCCGTACTACTGGTGTCCTGCCGTCCTTTCCCTCCGCAACAACAGCCAGCACCAAAACCCCCCCCCACAAACTTCAACAAAAGGGAAGGGAGGGTGGGAAGCTTTGGCCCCTTAAATAAACAACCAACAGCATTATGCCCCCTACACTGCTATAGGCTACTAAAATAGTGTGATCAGCACCCATGCCAGCCCCCATCCTAGAGATTTAAACTAGGGAGGCCAATCCCGGGCCTTATTTTCAATCGGGTATCGGGATTGAAAAAAAGGTCAATCCCAGGATTCCCAGGATTGGGTTGAAGCCCCACCCACCCCAGCCCACACTATCGTGGGTGGAAGCCCGGCTGTTTTTTGGCCTAAATCCTGTGAAACCCACTGATCCCAGGAATGGCCTCCCTAATTTAAACCACCTCTTATTTCAATCATTTGGTTTGTTTACTTAGCTAGTTCTGCCATTATGCATCATTATATTTTACAGAGCATTTCATTTTAAATAGTGTAACCGACAGTAATGAACACACCCATTTTAGATTAGGGGAGAGGCTATGTCACATTGGGGGCGTGCGTCTAGGTGGGTGTTTCTATGTCCTCTGAAGTTCTAGGGTGCCTCTAAGCAGGGCCGAAACTAGGATTTTTGGCACCCGGGCAAGGCAGTAATCCCCCCCCCCCTCAAAAAAAAAAAAAAACTCTATCAGACTAAAATAATCAGACTATTAAAATTTTGAAAAAAGGAACACTACTGGACAATATGTGCCTCAAATGCCCTATGCGTCACATGCCCCGCCAGCATGTTCAACTACATGCTCCTCTGTGTCCCCATACATTGCACTATATCACAACACTTCATCACTGCACTACATTCCCCTATCCACTGCACTACATCACTGCACTACATCACTATATCCCCTACACGCTGAACTGCATCACTACACTACATGCCCCTATACACTGCACTACATACCCTATATGCTACCCTACATCACTACACTACATCCCCTTATATGCTACACCACATCAATGCACTACATGCCCCTATATACTGCAGTACGTTACTACACAACATACCCTATATGGTACACTGCACCACTACACTACATCCCTTATATGCTACACCACATCAGTGCACTACATGTCCCTATATACTGCAATACATTACTACACGACGTACCCTATATCAGGCCTGGCTAACCTGTGGCTCTCCAGATGTTGTGAAACTACACATTCCAGAATGCCTTGCAACAGTTTTAGCACTCCCTAATAGCAAAACTGTGGCAAAGCATGATGGGACTTGTAGTTTTACCACAGCTGGAGAGCCACAGGTTGGCCAGGCCTGCCCCATATGGTATACTGCATCATTACACTACCTCCCCCTATAAGCTACACCAAATCCCCCATCTGGGAGGCAAAGCGGAGGTTGATACTGCTAACTGGGATCACATTGCGCTTCTATAGCTTGCACGGTGCACCGCACGCTAGTCGCAGCACTGCATGTCAAAGAAGAGAGTTTAAGACAGCAGTCGACATAGGAGAAATCCCAGGTACTGGCGCTCACCCGCACAGTGTTGGAGCCAGCTGCGGGCAGACAGGTGTTTCCGATACATTGCCCTGGGCGCTGTCTCCTGTCTCACTGGAGCAGCACAGCACTGCCGGTAAAAAAAACAAAAACCCTGCTCCTCTGTGACTTTTTGGTGCCCCCTCAAATCCTGCACCCGGAGCGCATGCCCCCTTAGCCCCCCTAGTTACGGCCCTGTTCTAAGCCTCCTGCTACTAAAATATAGTGGGCGGGATGTACTAAAGGGAAAATGCGGCAAAAAAAATCCAAAACTGCGGTCTTCAGAATTTTGCCGTATTTCCCACATGTTCCAAGTTCCAGATTGCAATACATAGGCTTCTCTACACAATTCCCTCTGAGGGGGAACCCATCGGATCCCTCCCAGCACGGGAGGCGTGGGCAAATGCAGGATTTGTAGGGGGAATTTTCCGGAGAGGGGGTGGAGCCAAGCACAGGGGGTATAGACTGATGTGACCCAGTATATGCTAGGTCCTTTAAACTAGTGAATGGTTAGATAGATAGATAGATAGATAGATAGATAGATAGATAGATAGATAGATAGATAGATAGATAGATAGATAGATAGATAGATAGATAGATCTGGCACTGTATTATATCTGGCTCTTTGGCATATACTGTCCTTGGGGACACATAGCTATGTAGAATCTGCCCTATATGACGTATGGGGGGGTTTCAGTAGCCGCAGTATCCTGAATATCTTGTATATTGTATAATCTCCATCATTCGCTATCAAATATGCAATTATCTCTCTCCTAGCCCTGCTGTTGCGGTGGCATTTCCTCTACCAGTAGGTGGTGATTGTGTGTGGAAGTAGGCTAATGTCTGTCCTCGTGTGAACCCGCTCCCTGTCTGTAATGACTTTGCTTGCAGTTGCCGTGGTAAAAATGAAATATAACATAAAATCAGCATTACAGAGCGCATCCAGGAGACCAGACAGCCGCTCTTTGTACCTTGTGCCACGTTACCACGTTACTGGAATGAAGGCCTGCAATGGAATTAATTAGCAGCATCAAGAAATGCGTAATTAGCATTGGTCTAATGGGTTAAATTGTAGCTCTGTAAATGTCTCTAAATATCAAACAAATGTTACATGTGCTGGATGCAGTATTTATATAGCAAATGAATCTATTAAAAAATCATTTGATAATTAAGAAATTCAGATTTGTCTTTTATACTGTATATGTAGCGTATACATGCAATACGACGCCAGACACCTGTTCCGAGAGCCGCCCAGCATGCTACCAGCCAAACCCCTCCCCATGACCACGCTGAAATTACGGTCGCACCGCAATTTTAAAATGATCGTAAAGAATGGGTTAGCCGCCTGCTTGCGCAGCCTGGCTTCGCCCGCACAAGCTCCACCGCCATTTTTGTGATTGCAGCGGCTGGCGGCTGCCTCGATCACGCCCCCGTAACGCCCCCCATGTCTCCGTCGCTGCCCCCCTGTTTTGAAGGCGCCCCCTGCAACGCTCCGTCTCCACCTGGGAAATGGAGCGTTGCCGCCCTCTGCCACAGAAAATGCGCATTCGTCCGCATCCTTGCGTACTATTTGCATCGCAGTAGGAATTTTGTTAGCAGTTGGGCAAAACCATGTGCACTGCAGGGGGGGGCAGATATAACATTTGCAGAGAGAGTTAGATTTGGGTGGGTTATTTTGTTTCTGTGCAGGGTAAATACTGGCTGCTTTATTTTTACACTGCAAATTAGATTGCAGATTGAACCTAACTCTCTCTGCACATGTTATATCTGCCTCCCCTGCAGTGCACATGGGGGGTCATTCCGAGTTGATCGCTCGTTATTTTTTTCTCGCAACGGAGCGATTAGTCGCTAATGCGCATGCGCAATGTCTGCAGTGCGACTGCGCCAAGTAAATTTGCTATGCAGTTAGGTATTTTACTCACGGCATTACGAGGTTTTTTCTTCGTTCTGGTGATCGTAATGTGATTGACAGGAAGTGGGTGTTTCTGGGCGGAAACAGGCCGTTTTATGGGTGTGTGTGAAAAAACACCCGTTTCTGGGAAAAACGCGGGAGTGGCTGGAGAAACGGAGGAGTGTCTGGGCGAACGCTGGGTGTGTTTGTGACGTCAAACCAGGAACGACAAGCACTGAACTGATCGCCAGAGCCGGCCATAGGCATAGGCAAACTAGGCAATTGCCTAGGGCATTTGATATGCCTAGGGGCATCAGCAGCTTCTGCTGATTAAAATGATATGCGGCATGCCTATATTCTGTGTGTAGCATTTCATATACAGATACAGCCACAGTCTCACACAGTATATAGGCATGCTGCATATCATTTTAATCAGCAGATGCTGCTTGGTCATCATAGCCACATAGCAATGCAAATAAGATGCATTTTCATAAAAAAGGCCCCCGACATTAGCATTGAGGCAAGATTTATGAGGACACATCTGTATCCAAGCAGAGGTAGAGGTCACAGTGTTAGTGGCAGTGTGAGTGCTGTGTGCATGTGGTTGTGCAGTAGTGTTCGGAATATGTGTAAGGAGCATTATGTGTGTCATGTAAAAATGCATTATTAATGTGCAACATATGTGTAAGGGGCACTATGTGTGTCATTATGTGTATAAGGGCATTAATAATGTGCGGCATACGTGTAACAGGGTACTACTGTATGTGTGTCATTATGTATATAGGGGCACTAATAGTGTGCAGCAAATGTGTAGGGGGCATTGTGTGTGTCATTATGTGTATAAGGGCATTAATAATGTGTGGCATATGTGTAAGGGACATTATGTGTAAAAGGGCATTAATAAAGGTTGTCATAATGTGTAAGGTGCATTATGTTTATAAGGACATTAATAAGGTGTCTCATATGTGTAAGGGGCATTACTGTGTGGAATTATGTGTATAAATGCATTACTAATGTGTGGCATTATGTGTATAAGGTACTCTACTATGTGGCGTTGCATATAGAAAGGGCACTACTGTGTTGTCTAGTGTGAATGAAGAGCAATATGGTGTGGTGTAATGTGAATAAGGAGCAATTCAGTGTGATGTAATGTGAATAAGGGGCTCTACTGTGAGATGTAACGTTTAAGGTAAAGTGATACTACTGTGGGATGTAATATGAGTAATGGACACTATCGCATGATCAAATGTGAATAAAGTTGCAGTACTGTGTGGCGTAATTGGAATTGGGGATATTATTGGGGGGCCATGCCCATTGCCAGCAAAAACATACCCCATTTTGGGCTGTGCGCAAAATGTGCAAACTGTTCCAATTTAAAATATAGGGGGTACAAACCCCAAAATAAGGGTTGCTATGGGTGAGGGATGATGGTGCTGGGAAAGAGGTGCATGGTCAGAGGCGGAACCATCGGTTGTGCTAGGGGGCACCAGCCAAAATCTTGCCTAGGGCATCATATTGGTTAGGGCCAGCTCTGCTGATCGCAGATGCCGAGTAAGTGTGGAGCTACTCAGAAACTGCTAAGAAGTGTCTATTCGCAATTTTGCTAATCTTTCGTTCGCAATTTTGATAAGCTAAGATTCACTCCCAGTAGGCGGCGGCTTAGCGTGTGCAAAGCTGCTAAAAGCAGCTTGCGAGCGAACAACTCGGAATGAGGGCCATGGTTTTGCCCAATTGCTAACAAAAATCCTGCTGCGATCAACTTGGAATTACCCCCAATGTTCTAGATAATTACCTTAGCTACTTTTTGCCCCTTTGTGAAAGCAAACATGAGCAATTTTACCATAATTGGGGTATTCACACGGAGAAACATAGCCCCAATTTTCCCTAGTAATTCAATGGGCCGCAAAGTATCACAGACAAGCTGTTTTTGTCACACAGAGATCAATAGATAAAAAAGTAAGGGGTTTATTCATGAAGCAGTGAAAAGTGTGGAGAAGTGAGCCTGTGGTAAAGTTGCCCATGCCAACCAATCAGCTGCTCCATACAATTGCACAGTATCCAAATTATAAATGTTACCATACCCTCCAACATTTTACACAGAAAAATCGGTACAAATCCGAAAAAGGGGCGTGGTCGCGGGTAAAGTGGGCGTGGCCCCTCCCTTTTCCTATACTTTCAGTGGAAGTTTGGAGAGCCAAAAATCGGTACAGACCATAAAAAAAAGGTACTGTACCTATTAAAAAGGTACAGTTGGAGGGTATGTGTTACTTCAATGCTGATTAGTTTCCATGGGCAACTTCTCCACACTTTCACTACTTCATGAAAAGACCCCTAAGTCATGTTGGCAATTCAACCCATCATCTCATCAACTGAGGAAAAAAAGATTCAAAAACAAATGAGCTGACCTCACCTTAAGGTCACATATGTAAATTAGAAGCAGCCATATTGTGGGCTGGACCAATGTTCAGCCTATCATTTCCCTAGGAGCTAGTGACATCACTGAGGCATGTGGTGTAGGTAATCCGTTCAAAAACATTGTATTATTTAATATCTTTAGTATGATGAGTAGTGCTTTGTAATTCACACTTGACTGTACTCTGATCACCCAGATCCACAGAACTGATTAGATTACACAGATGCGTCCATCCTTATTGCTGGCCTAGAGGAGAGGGATCTGTCAGCCCAGTAGCATGCCCCCGCAGGGTGAACACAATGCCTGATCATTCAACTTGTCCATGATAATTTTATTTTTTTTGTGAGGCCTGAGGAGTTTAACTGCTCAGTTCCAGGAAATATGTAATTTATCAGAACGTAATAAAGATAAATGAGTGGATGACACAGACTGAGGTCTGTGTGCATATTGTGCATAAATAAACATTATTCTGAAACTATTGGATATTACATTATTATAAGTACATTTCAGATTATCACCTTGGAATAACTGAGTTCTTTCTCTCCCACTATTTAGATTGCGCTCTTCCCACTTTCAATCAATAGCCTCGATCTTCACACCAGTGGTGCAAGGAGAATTTTTTTCTTAGTGGTACTGATAGTAAACATGGGCGTGGTCAAGTGTCATGAGGGGGCATGGTCACATGATACTAGGGGAGTGGCTACATGACAATAGCTGCATGGCCACATTATGCCACACACCATAATGCCCCTTACACATTATGCCAAACACCGTAATGCCCATTGCACATTATGCCAAACACCGCAATGCCCATTACACATTATGCCACACACCGTAACACCCATTACACATTATGACACACACCGTGATGCCCATTGCACATTATACCACACACCATAATGCCCATTACACATTATGCCACACACGGTAACACCCATTGCACATTATGCCACACACCGTAATGCCCATTACACATTATGCCACACACCGTAACACCCATTACACATTATGCCACACACTGTGATGCCCATTGCGCATTATACCACACACCGTAATGCCCATTACACATTATGCCACACACCGTAACACCCATTACACATTATGCCAAACACCGTGATGCCCATTGCACACTATGCCAAACACCGTAATGCCCATTGCACATTATGCCACACACCGTAATGCTTATTACACATTATGCCACACACTGAAATGCCCATTACAGGTTATGCCAGACACCATAACACCCATTACACATTATGCCACACACTGTAATGTCCATTACACATTATGCAACACACTGTAATGCCTATTGCATATTATACCACACACCGTAATGCCTATTACATATTATGCCACTGACACCATTTTACAAAAATTCCCTTATAAATTATACCTCAGCAGTGGGCTGGTGGTACTGCGTACCACCACCATATTTCTTAATGGTACTCCTTACCACCCTGTACCACCCTACTTTCAGCACCGCTTCACACCCAATGCTTGTCTCACTCCGAGGGCTGACACCAAAATGCCGACTTCTCATACCGCTTTCTGGGCCTAATTCAGGTTGGACCGCAAAATTTGCGATTCGTGATCTGGCCGATGATCGAATGACTGCGCAGCAATTGCACTGCGCACACGCTAGCAAAAACAGTGACAGAAAATGTGTACACATTGTGATCGCAATGCAGCCGCTCTTTGAGTGACAGGAAGCCGGCGTTTCTTGGCGGAAACCTGACGTTTTCTTGGTGTGTCTGAAAAAATGCAGGCGTGCCCAGGCGTTTTTAAGGAGGGCCTCTGACGTCAGCGATGACCACTTCCAGCCTCTTGTTTAGCAAAAATTGAGGACGACCTTGCCCAGTGTGGGACTGGGGCATGAAGGGCCCACCGGGGGGATGCTGTTGTAGGGGCCCATGCTTAACGATGTGGCCAATCTCCAGTAGGGGCGTGGCCAGCCACCACAGAGGTTTGGCTAGCCATTACAGAGTACATGTTCTGTCTCCCTTGGTAAATATATAATAAACCATATTCTTGTAAAGTATAATGTAACATATGTATAATGCATAACTCAAGGATACTAGGATAGAGTCTGGAACCTGATCCCTAGAGCCCGCAGGCAGTGGGGCCCACCGGGGGTTTCCCTCGTGGGCCAGTCCAACCCTGACCTTGCCTGGCGCAGATAGGAAAAATCTTCAATGTTACGGTAATTGCAATTTTTACGATGGGCGTTTTTCCTCTGTATCTGGGCGGCAACTATTTGATCGCAGAAGCTGCTTTTTAGCAGAAACTGCAATCTTTACTGAATTAGGCCCTCAGATCGCTAATGCCGCATCACACCCGGGAACTGGAATCGTGTCCTTCCCGGGTGCGACCCAGCAATGGACCCTGCGAACTAGCTTCCTGACATGGCATATTGCCGAGTTGGGTTGCCATTTGGGGGCGGGGACTGCGGCGTCATCGGGGGCACAGCCTTTCCCTATGCTGTGAACGGGGACCGGCTCGCATCGACCCGGCAACCCGTTCAAACTGCACCTTACCCAGTAATAGCCCGGGAATAACCCTTCTATATTACCGGGTTGAATTTCCGGGCCAGGTGACCCGGTATTTCGGGACTGACCCTTTGACACCGCACAGCGACCCGCGTCGACCCAGCAGTATACCGGGTTATTTGTGCGGTGTGAAAGGGGTATCAGTGACAGCTGACTCTCTGGGGGCAGCCCAGCATCTCCGGGAAAGCTAGACACGCCCCCGGGGTGATGAAAATGGGGGTCATTCTGCGTCCCTTCCCGAGTGGCCACGCCTCCTTCCCACAAGGGCTTTCCAGAGTGCCTAGTGTCACTGACCCCAGTGAAGCCCCTGCTTACATCTGGGTTACGTCTTCAGTCTTGACCGTTCCACAGGCACTTTGCCTTCCATCTACACACATGCCCTCCTGCCTTCTACCTTAGAGACTTCAGCAACAACAGGAAAGGTACCCGGGAACCACACAGCTAGCAGCAGGGAGGAATGCAGGCATGGGAACAGGAGAAGAGAGGGTGTCCCCATCCTACGGTTTTTGGAATATTTTGGTTTTCGGAATAACGGATACCTGTACATGACCTGAATCCGCAGACCTTCAGATACAAATTAGCAGACGCAAGGAAAGCTATGCACACACATGTGGGAGTTTATCGATATAGATCTTTACATCAGATGCTACAGAAAGAGTTTGAATGGGGAGAGCCAGGGGATTTAGATGCAAGCTATTGTCGCTTTTGCTATGGAAGTAGAGTTTTCTGCTGCTACAAATAGACCGTGTATGCTCTTATTACTGCTATCTAAATCAACACGCCACTTCAGCACTAAACGAGTATACACCCATCGTCCAAATTCTGTTACATAATCACATCTGCCCAGTGCACAGCTGTGTGCTTCTTAATTACAGATTCCAAAATAGCTACTCAGCTAAATAGTCTTGGGCTCACCAAGTCTGTTGGGTCCACCATGGACCCATTGACAGCTGCCAAACAAGGTTGAAGTGTTAATAAACAGCGGAGAGACAGATGAATTGGATTAATTGTTCATTACGTTCCCTGATGTTAAACCAATGGGCCTAATTCAGACCTGATCTCTAGGCTGCGTTTTCGTACAGCCTGCGATCAGGTCTAAACTGCGCATGCGTATGCACCGCAATGCGCAGGCGCGTTGGTCCCCAGCGACGGGGATCGGCGGCCATCGACCGGATGTACGAGAAAAGTGATCGCACGGGCGATCGCAAGGTGACTGACAGGAAGAGGGCGTTTGTGGGTGGCAACTGACCGTTTTCAGGGAGTGTCCGGAAAAACGCAGGCGTGTCCAAGCGTTTGAAGGGAGGGTTTCTGACGTCAGCTCCGGCCCCGATCATCGCACTGGAAGAGTAAGTCCTGGGCTGTGCAGAGACTGCACAAACTTCTGTTTGTGCAGCTCTCCTGCACATGCGATCGCACCCCTGCACAGCGATTACCCCTCCCCCTGTAGGCGGCGACTACCTGATCGCAGGGATGCAAAAACCGTACCCTAGTGCTCAGGCCTGAATTAGGCCCAATATCCGGATTTATACCTGCAAGGCATTATTTTACCAATAAATATATTGCATAAGAATGTAAAAGTTATTTTGAAATATGCCCCGACAGTGGTTATGATGTTTCCCAGCGTCACGTGCCAGTTTTCTGCTGATTACGCATGCGTTGTACCATGCATTTGCGCACAGACAGAGATTGGAGTAAAGCAAGACACATTGATCTGTTGATGAATCACTCTTTCTTGGTGCCAACTGAGTGGCGACCATGAGAACACGCAGAACCATGAGGGGACGCAGATCATGTGATTTACCCGCATGTTTGGAGCGTGAGTATGGACATGGGACACCTGTTACAGACAAATCATTTGCACCCTGCATGAGGTGGCTGTTAATGCCGATAGTAGACAGCTATGGACGGAAAACCAGTAGGCGGTTCGGCCAGTTGCATGAAGACAGGCGGATATTTAGCATAGATCGGTTGGTTCTTGCATTGGCATAAGGCAGCCAGGGCCAGATTAACAATGGGGTGGAGGGAGCTCCAGGCCTCCCCTTAAAAATAGGCCCATCATCATGGCAACATGATGGTCAAAAGCCACGAGCTGGCCACATGGTCAGCCACAAATCATAGCTATTAAGATTGTATTTATGTTTCTTACAAAAAAAACTATGCAGTTTGTTTATATTTTTACATATTTAGGGAGACATTGGAGCTGATAGTGTATTGGGTGTACACGCCCACATGGCTCTGGCCACACCCACACAGCACTGGTCACACCTCCCCTATTTCTCACGATAGGCTCTTGAATATTTTCAGCTCCAGGCCCATGTGGCCCTTAATCCAGCCCTGAAGGCAACAAGTAATGTACAAAAAAAGGAACCACGGATGAGTCAGGGGCATATCAGGGGCAATACTTTTCAATGAGTTCCAATGGAGAGAGGGAGCCTTATGGCTGCCAGCAAAACTGCACCTGCTTGAGGGCTGTTGGTAGTTACTAATTGCCCTATAATTTTATACTGGTAAGAACTGGCAGCTGAAACCAAGAGCAAATCATGGGACCACCGGGCGAGAAGTAACCCTGATTGCCGTAAATATTTACACCATGGCCGCTGAGTATCGCTCCGCTGTTACGGCGATAAAATAATGGTGAATCGCTGTGATACGTCATTTTATTTCATTTATTACTGCGGTATCTATTATGATGATAAATACAGTTGAGCCGCATGTTCTCTTCAGTAACAATTACACATTCAGCTCTTAATAACTTCCAAGTCCCAAGAAAGAAGAAAAAAAAAAAAAAACCCTCTCTTTGAAGATGAGATCAGCTCCCGTTCTTCCCACCTCGCTCCCTGGGGGCCAGACTGAGCTAAAACACAGGCATTAATTAGACTCTGAAGGGCAACATCGCTTTCCTAGAAAAATAAAATACAAAACACTGCATATCCGTTCCGTTCTAATTTAACCCTTTTATAGTGGAGTTATGTTAATTGGTTCTCAATGTTCCTCTACTATGTGTTATATCAACAGGGCATTATCTGTCCCTCAATATATATATATATATTTTTTTATTTGAGTAACCCTATCTTAATCTTCTCTTACCATAATCAGAGAGAGGGTGAGAGGCATCACACCTCCTTAGTGAGAACAAGCGAAAGAGTTGCCCATAGCAACCAATGAAATTTTAGTAATCATTTATCTAGTATATTTATTTAACATGCTATCTAGAATCTGATTGGTTGATATGGGAAACATCTCAATTTGTTCTCTTGAGAAGTTCTGATACAGTATATCTCTACCTAGGTGTAGAACCCACAACGTTCTTTAGACAGGAGCTAGTCCAGTGATCTACTTCTAAGTGCGGCTTTTGGAGCTGGACTACCACCTGGTAGAATGTTGTAGAATGTAGAATGTTGTGTCCCCCTCCCCTTTCCACAGCCCCTGCTCCAAGCAGCCATCTTTACAGAGGGCTCCTCTGCTCCTCTTACAGTCCCGGATAAAACCTGTAGAGGTGGATTGGGAGGGCTCAGATTCCCAAGTACCTCTTATTGACCTTCCGCTGATTAAACTAAAGATGCCATCAACATCCCAAGTTTAAATCAACCATAATAAAATGCAACAATAGCACTACAACAATATACAAAATATAAATACATCATGAAACTCGAAAAGGTGATATAGTTTGTCAAAAGTCCATTGTTTAAAAATTGGCCATGTATCTCAGTGATTCATGATTAGAGATGGAACTCTTCCCTTAAGGGTAGCGAGTTTTGTCCAATTTAGACTGTACCCCAAAATAAAATGGAAAACAACATGGAATCTCTGCAATCTTTTTTTCACAAGAGTTGGTTCCTGTGTCTGTTCTCAAGCGTAGCAAAGTGGAAACAGCAAAGTAATTCCCCAGGTCATACAGCAACATAAAACTACAATGTTCTCGTAGACACAAAGGGAAAGTGTACACTACACATATAAAATACAATATCCCCCCTGCGGGTTTTGCAAACCTCCTACCCAATCCAAGAAGTGATTCAGGTTGAAACAGTGACTTTGATAATGTTCTAGTCCCCAGAACCAGTCTAGGTCTCACTCTCAACACCATTATCTACCAACTCGTTATGAGTGATATATCTACATAGCTTTATATGATTAGTGAACATGTTTTTCTTTTTATGGGTGTTATGAATACATTGCAGGCTTATATTTTCTGTATTAAAGATAATTCACTAGGGTATTGTTTCAACTTTGTTATGCTTGAGCCCAAACATGAAAAACACTCTTTTGAAAGACATTTACATTCCATTATTGTAGAGCGACGAGTTATCCTTCAGTAATGTAGGAGTCCATGAAAGAGATTTATGAGAAGATGTGGATATCAGAGGTAACTGCTGTGGTCCCTCTGTGATATATGGGTGTGAAGCTAAATATTTGCGTCCCCACCTTTCCCCGAAAATGGTAGTTTTTGGGGAATAAGCCGCAAATATTGAATTTTAAATGGGCCCCCATGTGAAGGCAATTAGGTACTTTATTTATGGATCTTTAATATTTCTGTGTATTGTTTTATTAAGATTAAGAAGATACTGGAACTAAACTAATGACTGTGTCAGATTAACGAGCTGTGGACGTTTTGTAAGTGATCCTGTCACATTTGTTTTTGGGTATTTTTGACTCTACACGGACAAGAACATACGTCATTTTTTTTTGGCCTTTCACTTTTTCATTCTATGTAGTCAGTCCCCCTAATGCCCGAGACAAGACGCCTTTGGGCCTTATTGAATGACCTCTGTCACAAAAAGACCTCCCACACAAATAAGTTAGGGAAGTGGTTCCCAAACTTTCTCAAATTGCGGCGCCCTATAGTCTCCTTCAATTTTTTTTTTCCACAGTGCTCCTAGGTCAAAGGTTTCCTATAGAGATACTTAACTATATTAAGTTAGGGAAGTAGTGGGTTAGAGTAATAAGGACCCTCAGTGTTCACTTGGCCCCAATTGGGAGCCTGGGTTAGGTTAACGAGGACCGATGTATCAAGTCTTGGAGAGAGAAAAAGTGGAGCAGTTGCCCAAAGCAACTTCTGTCATTTCAAAGACCCACCTTTGTCATTTCAAATCCCATCTTTAATAACAAAGAATTCACTTGGATAGTCACATGACTGATTTCTAAAAGGACTTTTGATGAACCATATTGCGCCTTGGGACTTATAATATATATTATTTATATATGTATATTATTGTTTGTTGAAGTGCCGTTGTTTGGTGTGTGTTTGGTACTCGCTGCGCTTACCACAGGTTCTGTTCCCACTCTATAAGTGTTGTGGACACCCACGAGTGGGAATAGCCCTCAGCCCCCTGTCGGCATTCTGGCGGCTGGGATCCCGGCGTCGGTATGTTGACTGCCGGGATCGTTACTACATCTCGCTACAGGTACCACTGACCAGGAAGTTAAATAAGTTCATAAACTCTTTCTAGCTGGAACTTTCCCTTTTTTGTTCCTTGGTATCTGTCTCTTTGTGAAGTCTGTATTGTATGAATATTTATAGCACAAATGACGGGCTTATGTTGGCATCAACATGGATGATCCTGTTCATTTCTAGACAGAAGATAGCATCACTGTGTAATAGATACAGTGCCTCAGGCTCGGAAACGTTTTTGTATGCTGACACTCCGTATCGCTGACTAGGTTTGACCCAGACAGGAGGGATTAGCTGCTAAAAAGGAATTGTTGAGAGAAAACAAAGATTTAAAGAGCAATCTGCTCAATAATCCTTCTGTCATTTCAAACATTGTCTTCGCTCCAGGTCACCTTTGCAGAAAGAGCCACAGGTACAGAGGAGAGAATATCAGGCATATAGGGCCAGCCGGCAACGGCAGTTATTATGCTGCAGCAAACTGTTCTTCGCAACCGTAAGCGTCTTGCTCTGAGCTGTTTTTGTGGAACCAAGCATGCGCCTGAAATGGAATTATGCTATTAAGAGGCTGCGGTGCGTGTGGTGGTGCCTGCTGCCGTACAGGTGTAGTTTTGGTACTCACCAGGCGCCGCTCTCTCTCACCTTCAGGTACCGGAACCTTCAACGGACCTGAAGAATCTTTCGCCGGACCCGGACACGATGACCTAGGAGGAAAGAGATTGCTGAGTGTCGTCCTCCTAACCGTGGACCGAAACGCCCTCCGGAGCCAAGGAAAATAGTGCTTTCGGGCTAGGTGAGGGTCATCCAAGTCGTCCGCCTCAGAGCCCGAATTTCACCTATTGGCACTCTCGCACCAGGTGGAAATTCTGCCTTGCACCGGCGTGCAAGGCTCACCGTTCGCCCTGAAGGAAGGGAGACAGATAGGGACACACAGAAGGGACACACAGACCGATGTTACTCACCGTCCTACGTCTTGTACTCCGATCTTCTCCGCTTACAGGTCCCTGTAAGGAGGCAAAGAGAGAAACAGCCGTGCAGGGCCTAACTCTAATCTAGTGTGCGTCCGCTACACTAACTGCATAACAAAGCCCTCAAACTGGCTCAAGTGTAAGTGGTGCAACACAAACTATGCACAAACTCTATAACAACATTATGCCCTGCACGGTAACAACACACACATCGGAGTACAACATAAAACGGTGCTGTCCCTTTAAATCCCTACGCTGGACAGGGGGTGGGCGCCACACAAGCCTGCCCACCTCCTGTGCACTTCCTTCTTATAGGCTCAGGTCAAACGGACCTGTCTACCTACCACCTCAGCGTGGCCTGGGCCTAGCGCCCGGTGCCACCTTTATTCACCCCGGGGGAATTATTCACTGGGCCTAACGCCCCCTATTTGCGCACGGACCTGAGGCCCGACTGTAACCACGGGCCTAATGCCCGCCTAACTCGTCCCTCGTGGGGTGACCTGGGCCTGGTGCCCAGGGTCACCTTATATTCCCTAACTGGCCAAAATACTCTAGGGCCTAATGCCCTCTAATGTCTCGCAGGCCTATTGCCTGATGTGCCCCCGGGCCTAGTGCCCGCCTACTGCGCTGGGAGAGGGTGGCTTGTGGCCTAATGCCCGAACCCCCTATTTGAGGTGTGGTCAGGTCTGGGTGCTTGGGCCACGGGCCGGGGGGAACCACGACTGCGCGTGGCCTTGGACCCAGGGAGCCTGACCCACTTGTGCCCACGGGCCGGGAGGGCCCGACTGTATGCCCACAGGCCGGAAGGGCCTGACTTTGCCCACGGGCCTAATGCCCGAACACCTGGTGGTCTAGGGAGGATGCGGCCTATAGGAGGGTGGTACAGGCCCAAGGCCGCTTACCAGGATCGTTGGGAGAGGCTGCAGAGGGGAGCTTCGTCAGCTCTTTTGCTTCCCTCTCTCTGCAGCACTCTCCGCCGATACTCTGCTGCTGGGCCGCCGGCTCCGCCTCTTCGTCCTGCTCCGTCCCGTCTTCTATCTTCTTCCTCCGTCCCGTGGCCGGTCTTCTCCGCCGCCGCTTCTTCTGCCGCCGCTGTGCTTCTCTAGGCGTCTTCTGGAGCTCTTCTCTGCTCCGTCTCCGGCACGCAACTAACTCCCGCCGCCGCCCAGCGCCTGATATAAGCCGCTGGGAGGAGGCGGAGCCATGACGCGGCGGACTCCTATTGGTCCGCCGCGACGAGCAACGATTGGCCCGCCGCGATGACTCCTCATTGGGCGCCAAGCCGCGAGCAGCGATTGGCTCGCGTCCGGCGCCCATTTCAAATCCGGAGGCGCTGATTGGAGGAACTTGGATCCTTTCGGATCCTCGTTCCTCCATACCCCGGCCTGATCGCCGCGCCGCCGCCCGCCTCACACAATAACAACCATTCAGTGTGTCCCAATAGTCCAGATTTAACTGGGATAGTCCCGATTCAAACGCTCTGTCCCAGCCGAGGGCTCCTCTGGTAGGAAATTTGGGAGTTCTGTCCCAATTACTGCCACTCTGCATAGCATCTGCCACTGGCGCACACACCAATGAACTTATTTGTATGTGTGTTATATAAATTATTTATATGTATATATATATATATGTTGTGGCAGGAGAGGTACTTTGCCACCTGTAAGCTACACACAGGGTCCTGGGGGTGGACGTGAAGTGTGGATGGACCGGGTTCCCATCCATTTGGCCCAGACCAGGTCTTAGAGGCTTCTTAGCCCAAGACGCTGCTTCATCAGCCAGCACCTGGGTGCTGGGTTTAAAGCAGAGTCTCTCCCATGAGTCAGGGCTCCTGAAGACAATTATTGTCCAGGTGATAGGCCTGCTAGTGACAGTGGGATCTGGAGGGCTGGGCCACTAGTGTCAGGATGCCGGGGCCTGAAAGGGTTCCTTATTTAGGAAGAGGGAGTGAGGCAGGGCCTAACCTCCCTGGTTGTTTATACTAAAGACAGTGATCTTTGTTTTATGTGTTACTCTGTATTTGAGCTACCTGAATAAAAGGTGTTTGTTGTTTTTGCACAAGCCTGGAGTCGGTTGCTGGTGGAAATTTTGTAGCAGAGCACATTCTAGAAAGACTCCTGTTACAATATATATATATATAGATATATATATCCAACGGTTCCTAGCAAGCAGCGGCACTCAAGGACTGACTCAAGAGCAATATAAGGTGAACAGAGTTTTAATCCATTTCACAAGACAAATAAATCCATCCAACGTTTCGGGGCGCAAGCACCCCTTTTTCAAGGACAACAAGTGAGAAGTCTTCTCACTTGTTGTCCTTGAAAAAGGGGTGCTTGCGCCCCGAAACGTTGGATGGATTTATTTGTCTTGTGAAATGGATTAAAACTCTGTTCACCTTATATTGCTCTTGAGTCAGTCCTTGAGTGCCGCTGCTTGCTAGGAACCGTTGGATACATCATTGTTACCAGAAGGCACCGGGGCATTAAATCTAAGGAAGGGTGAGTGCCGATCCGAAGCTATATATATAGATATATATATATATACATATATATCAAACTTGCCTACCTGACCCTCTCCATGAGGGAGAAAATGCTCTGCTCCTGGACTTTCCTGGTAATGTGTGATTGCCATCACCTGTGGTGAAACACCTTTCTTATCAATTAACAAGCTCACCACAGGTGATGGCAATCATACATTACCAGGAAAGTCCAGGAACAGAGCATTTTCTCCCTCATGGAGAGGGTCAGGTAGGCAAGTATGATATATATATATATATATATATATATATATATATATATATAAAAGTTCTGGAAAAAGACAGCACTCAAAGCCATTGTAAATCATTGGCAAGGTGGTGGTGCAGGGTAAAAGATAATAATTACACTCACTTTTTCAGCAATTTAGAAAAATAAATTACCAGCACTCACGGTTTAGATCAGAGGTTCTCAAACTCGGTCCTCGGGGGCCCACACAGTGCATGTTTTGCAGGTCTCCTCACAGAATCGCAAGTGAAATAATTAGCTCCACCTGTGGACCTTTTAAAATGTGTCAGTGAGTAATTAATACACCTGTGCACCTGCTGGGTTACCTGCAAAACATGCACTGTGTAGGCTCCCCAGGACCGAGTTTGAGAACCTCTGGTTTAGATGAATGTGAAAAGAGTTTTATTCTTCAAGAAAAATCCATGTGAAGCACAATCTGGTAGCTGTGGCCCAACAGCTGTTTCAACGAAAATGGTTTCCCTCAGGTTGAAACAACTGTTGGGCCACAGCTACCAGATTGTGCTACACGTGGATTTTTCTTGAAGAATAAAACTCTTTTCACGTTCATCTAAACCGTGAGTGCTGGTGATTTCTTTTCCAAATTGCTGAAAAAGTGAGTGTAATTACATATATTTAATTTTTTCCTATCTATCTTATAAATGAGAACGTCTGTTTGTTTCACTGATTGCGATAAACTCTGAAACCACTGAACCAATTGCGATGCAGGTTTCACCATTATGTAGGTAATTTTCCCAGGCAGGCTTTAGGCTAAGTATCATCAAAACCACGGGTCCTTGTTCGGGACTCTGCGGAGAGGAACCTGTGCACTGCTCTTGGCAAGTTGGCAGTGACCGGTATACGCGCCTCAATAGCAACTAATTGGTCGCCAGGGGTCTGTGGGTGGGGCTCCACAGGAATGTGTCCACTGCACTGCTCTCGGCAAGTCGGAAGCCACAGGTGTATGTGCCTCAATAGTGAATGTGATAGAATTATTCGTAGGCAAGAAAGACAGACTACAGGTCTGATGTGTATAAACGTTTCAATGTTATCAAAACATTTTCGTCAGGATATCTTGCACATGCAAATTAATCCGCCCATGCTTTCACTCTCCGTCAGCGGGTGTATGCATGGTGCGGTGCATGTACAGTCATTGGGCAAGATGCATCATCGCTTGGAAAGTGATAAAATGGAGAGTGAAAAAGTACCAGCCAATCAGCTCATAACTGCCATTTTTCAAACACAGCATGTGACATGGCACTTAGGAGCTGATTGGCTGGTACTTTATCTCTCTCCATTTTATCACTTTCCAAGCAATGATGCATCTAGCCCTGTGACTGCATTCTGCAGCGTGTGCGCACACCTGATGTAATGCGGATGCAGTGGCGCCGAGAGAGGGGGGGAAGGCACAAATTACCTGGGCCCAGGTCTGATGGAGGGGCCCAGTGAGGTTCCAGGTTCCCTACACACACACACACACACACACACACACACACTACCTGAAAGCAGCAGCTGCAGCTTTTCTTCTCAGCCCAGCACACCACACGCTGCTATGTGCTGGCCTGCAGTGTGGCCAGGCAAGTGCTAAAAATAAAAAATAAAAATCTGTATTTTTTTTTCTGGCAGTGTATGCCCATGCCTCCTGTGAATAGACCATGCCTGCTGAAAAGTACCTTGGCCTAGCCAGGCTCTCTACTGGCCTGGCAGGAAGGCATGAAATGGTCCTGTGAGTGGCTGTTTTGAGGGGATCCGGACTGAAAGTCGACAGTAACTAGGTCGACAATGTCTAGGTCGACCACTGTTGGTCGACAGTAACTAGGTCGACAGGGTGTCTAGGTCGACAGGGTCTTTAGGTCGACATGTTCAAGGTCGACAGGTCAAAAGGTCGACATGAGTTTTTCACAATTTTTTCCTTTTTTTTAACCTTTTCATACTTAACGATCCACGTGGACTATGATTGGAACGGTAATCTGTGCCGAGCAAAGCGGTAGCGGAGTGAAGGCACCATGCCCGAAGCATGGCGAGCGAAGCGAGCCATGTGAGGGGACGCAGTGCACTAATTGGGGTTCCCGGTCACTCTACGAAGAAAACGACACCAAAATAACATTAAAAACTCATGTCGACCTTTTGACCTGTCGACCTAGAACATGTCGACCTAAACACCCTGTCGACCTAGTTACTGTTGACCAATAGTGGTCGACCTAGACATTGTCGACCTAGTTTCATGTGCTAGACACGCCCCCAAAGAGGTGTGGCCATGCCTCCAGCATGCTGTGGTCACACCCCCTCCAAGAGGGGGAAGGGGGGCAGAAAGTTGTTGTACCGGGGCCCAGGATTTCTCTTGGCAGCCCTGTGTGGATGGTCACATAGCTAGCGATGGTTTGCTCCTGTACATGCACAATATACCTTGAATACCCCTAGGGCACATGTTTACCCTGAGTATATGCACAAATGCGCTACTGCGTATGGCTCAGATGACCTCAGAAATGGAGCAGTAATGAGTGCTCCTGGGTGGTGGCCTGAACGGAACGCAATAAAATCTTGTGAGGGTGTTATGGGATTGTTGTGGACGTGTCAGTGAGAGCTGCTGCATTCCCAGATGCAGACGCTTCCACAGACAGAGAAACTGCACCACAGGGCAGGTGTAAGTGTGGACAGTGTATGGTGCGGCAACGGTGGAGCCTGAAGAACCACTGGTAGTGTTAACATGGACATGGGCGTTGAAAGTGGGCGCCTCAGGGTTTGCACATTCAGGCACACGCTTGTACACCAGTGGTAGACTGAAGCTAGCATTTGCATATTATCCCACGAGCGACTCCGGCAACAGATGCTAGAATTGACAAACACAGGGGGGTTTCCAGCTGCCCAGAAAGACCCACAGAGTAGGGAACTTGGATTGTAGAATGGTGCCTACATCCGGAAAATAAAACCTTCAGCTTAGGCGTATTTGCCCTACTGAATCTGACTAATTGTTTCTCTAGATCCTATTGTATTGCCACACAAGATTGGCAGTTCTTCATAAATCACCCATCAAGAAAAAAAAAAAAAGACAAAAAGTTAATCACAAATGACTATTCTTTTCTTGCCCCGGATGACATTAGCCTCGGTGGGGCATATTTCTCATCTGCCCTGTGTAGGGATGTAGCACACTCACCTCTGTGCTATAAATGTGCAGCACTCTCTCATGTCACACTCATTTTGAGCTTAGTCCATCTGACCCGTCACCCATTACAGACAGAATATATTTCACTGCTCCCAATATTAGCAGCGACTAACTTATTTGTATGATAAAACAATTAATTATCTGTGACTTTTCGGCTTGATGAGTGGTTTATGTGGCAATTTCATGATTCTCTTTTGTCATTTACTCATAGACGTGCCCAGCCTCCTGAGGGGAAATGGATAGGTTGTCTAATTAAAACGCTAACAAAATTGTTCGTAATGAGCCTATTGTCAGAGCTAAGGGGACCAGGGAAAACATGAAGGGCCCTGATTTGGGCGCAAGGCGAAATTCCTACGGATATTGCAGCTATTTGCATACTGCACTTGTGACGTAGAAAGAAATCAACTACTCTGTATTCGCTGAGCAAGGCGCCCGCATACGGACAGAAATCGCAAGTGCTGTCGGATCAAAACTCCCATCCTTAGCTTATGTGTGCCCATTGCATAAAAATGTAGATGATCAGTTCACAATTACATTATACCCCCCTGGGCTGGCTACGAGCCTGTCACCTCTTTTCCTGCTCTTTACCACACATTCCACAGTTGGCAGCCCCCAATGACAGCATACACTGCCCCTATGATGTCACACATCCCTTGTCAGTAGACCACACTCCCCAGCCATTGTTTTATGAGAATATTATAACTCCTTAGTTATACTTCAGATTACGATGGCACTATATAAATAAATGGTGTTTATTCATGGAGCAGTGAAAAGTGTGGAGAAGTGAGCTAGAGGAGAAGTTGCCCACGGCAACCAATCAGCTGCTACGTATAATTTTATAGAATGCATTTTATAAATGTTACCTCAACAATGATTGGTTGCCATGGGCAACTTCTCCACTGGCTCACTTCTCCACACTTTTCACTGCTTCCATGTCAGTAATAATAGCAGACCCACCACTGAATTATATGAGGGCCTGGGATTAGCATTGCCTTAAATGAACTGATTTACTAGAGGGCGGAAGCGATCTCTGTGCCTGGAGTGTATGTAGACTCCTCATGACTGTTGGGATTCCTGCCTGTTTCAGTGGAATAATGATAATGACTGAACGACCTGCTTGGTTACCGAATCCCTTTGTGGCTGCTGATAATAAGGACATGATACGCGTCTCCTTGCCGTGTCTCTGGAAAAGAAAGATGTGTTGGGAGCACAGGATGAGACACGGATAATTCCCAGGTTTTAAATGTTATCAGTTGTAACCCAGGGCGCGGAGTGCTGGGAATACTCCACGACGTTACAGGAGAAAGTCTTGTAACGCCACAGGAGCTGTTTAAAAATGCAAAGGTTGTGCTCTATCTCCCATCGCACTTCTCACGTGTCATGGCCGCTATGCCAGTAGCCTAGGTGTAACATGCTGTGTAGCAAGGATAGGGCTATGTGGGGCCCTGGTCCGGGTGGGTGCTGTAGTAGGCACCGTGAGTGACTAGGGGGCCGGCCTGTATATGATGGATTAATTGACCCAATCCTAAATAAACGCAGCAATCTTCCAAAAACATCTGCAAATAAAATAATGCAATAACCCATAGGCCTTCTTACCTGACTAAAAAAAAACAAAGGTGATGACATTTTTCCTTGGTTAATGACATTGTATTGAAAGAGCAGCAGGGGCATGTGTAGAATGTGAACAGGGTGTGCGGTGCAGACGGGCCCACACCACACGCCCTGCACCCGTTTCTCCATTACCTAACTCTCCGTCGGCGTCCCCCAACGGCGTGGCCATTTTCTCCGGATTCTGCCTGAAATTGGGCCCTAAATATTGATATTTACAATATAGAAATATGCAGTGTCCATCCCTAGTTTGACAAAATAATACCTATGGTTAGAGGAGCACACATAGGGGGTCATTCCGAGTTGATCGCTCGCTAGCTGTTTTTTGCAGCGCTGCGAACAGATAGTCGCCGCCTATAGGGGAGTGTATTTTCGCTTTGCAAGTGTGCGATCGCTTGTGCAGCCAAAAAGTTTTGTGCAGTTTCCGAGTAGCTCAGAACTTACTCAGCCGCTGCGATCACTTCAGCCTGTCCGAGCCCGGAATTGACGTCAGACACCCGCCCTGCAAACGCTTCGACACGCCTGCGTTTTTCCAAACACTCCCAGAAAACGGTCAGTTGACACCGACAAATGCCTTCTTCCTGTCAATCTCCTTGCATACGCATGCGTGGTTCTGACCTGATCGCAGCGCAGCGAAAAAATCTACCTCGTGATCAGGTCGGACTGACCCCCATAAAGACAAGCATTTTGTAGTCTGGAGTCTCATATAGAGGATGCAATTCAATCCTCACCAACCCGTATCCAGAGTGTGCATCATACTTCAGTTCTTATGTGTTAGAAAAACTGTGCATTAATAGTAGCACCAGGCAGACATCTTCATTGTATTGTAATACTGAGAATAATGTACATTGGAATATACATTCTGCAGCACTTCCCAATGAAGAGGTGGTTAAATGGAGACGTTATGTTCTTGTTTTGTGTATTCAGTCTTCAGAAATATCTTTTGATCTTTCAGGAATTAGCGATGACCTACTTTGGGTGTTCAGTGTGTTCCTTCCCTGCAGAGTCTACATTGTAAAATTATTCATTAGCCGGTCTGAGATTTGTCGGTTCTATGAAAGATCCCATCTCTTGTCTGTCTCTTTGCTCATTCGCAGATAAAGCGCAGTGCAGAGCTTAACCCCTAAGTGCATTATGGAAGTTAGCATCTGCAGAACACGGAAAATTAAAAATTTCCAGGTGTTCTTTTGGGTGTTGCTGCGGCATAGTGGGCCATCAATATGGGCCGACGTGTTGTGAACGATGTGTGTGCACTGTGCAGATGTTATTATTGCACACACCAGCAGATGACAGCCGTACTCACTGTTGTATACACACTGGTAATGGCAAAGCTTGAGTGAAGTGACTTCTATATAGGTCACCAGTCGATGATTGTATGCTACTGACAGCGCTGTAAGGTTGCAACAGTTTCATGTCACAATACCTCCCCCCACATCCCGTACCCTCACAGTCCCAACGGTCGGCATGCCAACCAACAGGGACTATTCCCACTTGGACACCCATAGAGTGAGAACAGAACCCGTGGCGAGCGCAGCGACCCCACAAGGGGCTTTTTTACACTCGCCCCTGCCGGCATTCCTCTGCCGGTCACGCATACCACACCCATATTTACTAAGTGTCAGGTTTTCAAAGCAGATGATGATCGGATTATTTGAAAACCCAATGGTTAGTAAATCTGCCCCAAAGAGTCAAATTTACCATAGTTACATGTGACCCATGTGAGGGCTTTCTAATACCCATCAATGCTATTTAGATGTTAAAAGGGTGCTGATATGGCTGTGATTGGTTCACGGATAGAACTGTATTCAAACGCCTGCCACATCATTCTATAATACCCAGACACCCACCTCATGCACTACAACACCCAGACCCCACCCGAGACACTACAACATCTTAATGATTATTTTTGCTCAGTATTTACTACTGAAAGAGAGGGGAAGGGGCCACAGTTAAGTTGCAGGGATATTCAGGAAAATGAAACAAGTACATTTACAGAGGAGAAGGTCCTAACAGAACTCTCAAAGCTGAAAGTGGACAAATCTATGGGGCCAGATGGGATACATCCAAGGATACTAAAAGAACTTAAAGAGGTGCTGGTAGCACCATTGACAGAATTATTCAACGAGTCATTAGCTACAGGAGTAATTCAAGAGGACTGGAAAAGAGCAAACGTAGTCCCACTGCACAAAAGTGGAAGCAAGGAAGAGGCAAACAGACCAGTGAGTCAGTAGTAGGGAAATTGATGGAAACACTCTTAAAAGAAAGAGTTGTAGATTATCTCAAATCCGGCAATTTACAGGACCCCAAACAGCATGGATTCGCTGGGGGGAGATCATGTCAAACAAATCTTAATGACTTTTTTGATTGTGTGACTAAAGTGATGGATAAAGGTGGAGCCATGGATATAGCTTATCTAGACTTTAGTAAGGCTTTTAACACTGTTCCACATCGCAGACTGCTAAATAAACTTGAAAGTTTGGGATTGGATATTAGGATTATTGAATGGATAAAATCTTGGTTGAAGGATAGAAAACAGAGAGTTGTGGTAAATGGAGTGCATTCACAGGAGGGAAATGTTACCAGTGGAGTACCCCAGGGATCTGTACTTGGACCAGTGCTTTTTAATATCTTTATTGGTGACATTGCAAATGGCATTAAAGGGAAAGTATGCCTTTTTGCAGATGACACAAAGGTATGCAACAGGGTAGACACACCAGGTGGGGTAAAACAAATGATTGAGGATCTAGGTAGACTAGAGGAATGGTCAAGAGTGTGGCAATTACAGTTTAATGCCCAAAAATGCAAAATCATGCACTTGGGTCTCAAAAATCCAAAAGCTAAATATAGTATTAATGGCACTATACTGGAAACTACTGAGGAGGAAAGGGATCTAGGAGTCACTATTTCAGATGACTTAAAGGCAGGTAAGCAATGTAACAAAGCAATGTGGAAGGCTAGTCAGATGCTTGGCTGCATTGGGAGAGGAATCAGCAGCAGAAAGAAAGAAGTAATAATGCGACTGTATAGGTCATTGGTACGGCCTCATCTAGAATACTGTGTTCAATTCTGGAGGCCATATCTTCAAAAGGATATTAATACATTAGAAACTGTACAAAGAAGGGCAACTAAAATGGTGCTTGGCCTACATCACAAAACATACCCAGAAAGACTAAGAAATCTCAATATGTATAGTTTGGAGCAGAGAAGGGAAAGGGGGACATGATAGAAACTTACAAATATATCAAGGGTTTTAACAAAGTCCAGGAGGGAAACATTCTCCAAATGAAGAGAAGCAATAGGACACGAGGACATGCACTGAGACTGGAGGGGGGGAGGTTCAGGGGAAATTTGCGGAAACATTATTTCGCAGAAAGGGTAGTGGACAATGTGGAATAGCCTCCCATCAGAGGTGGTAGAGGCTAAGACAGTAGAGCAATTTAAACATGCATGGGATAGACATAAGGATATCCTTACACAGAAATAAGGATCAAATAAGGTTAGAGATAAAAATAATGTAAAAAAAAAAAAAGGGGCAGACTAGATGGGCCTAGTGGTTCTTATCTGCCGACAAATTCTATGTTTCTATGTTTCTAACATCCAGACCCCCCATACACTACAACACCTATACCCCCCGATACTCTATAACAGCCAGACCCCCCCCATACACTACAACACCCAGACCCCACCCGATACACTACAACATCCAGACCCCCCATACACTACAACACCTATACCCCCCGATACTCTATAACAGCCAGACCCTTGCCCCATACACTACAACACCCAGACCCCCTATACGCTATAACACCCAGACCCCACCCAATCACTACAACACCCAGACACCCCTATATGCTATAACACCCAGACCCTCCTCCCATACACTACAACACACAGACCCTCCTATATGCTATAACACCCAGACCCCACCTCATACACTACAATACCCAGATCCCCTATATGCTACAACACCCAGACCCTCCTCCCATACACTACAACACACAGACCCTCCTATACACTATAACACCCAGACCCTCCCCCCATACACTACAACACCCAGACACCCCTATACTTTATAACACACAGACCCAACCCCATACACCACAACACCCAGACCCTCCTATACGCTATAACACACACAGACCCTCCTATACACTATAACACCCAGACCCTCCCCCCATACACTACAACACCCAGACACCTCTATACTTTATAACACCCAGACCCCACCCCATCCACTACAACACCCAGACCTTCCTATACGCTATAACACCCAGACTCCACCCCATACACTACAACACCCAGACCCCCTATACTCTATAACATCCAGACCCCACCCCATCCACTACAACACTCAGACCCTCCATACACTACCACACCCATACCCCACTATACTCTATAACACCCAGACCCTACCCCCATACACTACGACACCCAGACCCTCCTATACACCTTAACACCTAGACCCTCCCCCCATACACTACAACACCCAGACACACCTATACTTTATAACACCCAGACCACACCCCTTCCACTACAACACCCAGACCCCATATATGCTATAACACCCAGACCCTCCTCACATACACTACAAAACCCAGACCCTCCTATACGCTATAACACCCAGACCCCACCTCATACACTACAACACCCAGACCCCCCTATACGCTATAACACCCAGACCCCCCTATACTCTAACACCCAGTCACTACCCCCATACACTACAACACCCAGACCCCACCCAATAACTACCCCTAGACACCCCTATACGCTCTAACACCCTGACCCCCTATATGCTATAACACCCAGACCCTCCCCCCATACATTACAACACCCAAACCCCCCTATATGCTATAACACCCAGATCCCACCCCAATACACTACAACACCCAGACCCCCCTACACGCTATAACACCCAGACCTTACCCCATACACTACAACCCCCAAACACCCCTATACGTTTTAACACCCAGACCCCACCCAGTACACTCAACACCCAGACCACACCCGATACACTACAACACCCAGACTCCCCTATATGCTATAATACACAGACACCACTCCATACACTACAACACCCAGACCACCTATACGCTATAACATCTAGACCCTAAGCTGCCTGCTGCACAGCAGATCCGCCGGAGTCGGATTTGTCTCCTAGTCCAGAGGGGGCTCCCGCCTCTGGGATTTATATTGCAGAAGGCCGGAACAATTGAGCGGGGATGGCCCCCCTCTCCAGCTTGGAGTTGTTCCTACATTGCTTACCCCGCTTACCTCGTCGCTCCAGCCCTGATAATTTTACTTATTAACTACTACAAACAGTTTCTTCCTCCCTTTCTCCAAACAACAATGATCCTCTGGCACCAGGACATACTGAGGGCAAATATTACACTCATTCCAGAACCAGGCCAGGATGCGGCAGTCTGCTACAATCATCCCTCTAATGAATGTTAAAATAATATCAAATTTTTGGCCACTAAAATTCAATCAAGTTACAGAATCCCTTAATCACCTTGATCAGAAGGGCTGTGTTTCTTCCAAAAGTACAATGGATAATATCATCAGGATTGTTAAATTAATTCATTTGGCTCCGTTCATGCTTTTAGTCTTTGACTGTCTTCATTGGTAATATATGGCAATGACGCTGCATGAAATTGGCCTTCCTCACACTGTGATCAGAGACACAATGACTATGTATGACTGTCCGTCAGCAAAGTTTCTCATTTTGTTCTTTGAGCCAACGGCATTAAAATGAATAATGGAAGTCTGGCAAGACGGCCCGATATCTCCGCTTGTCTTCACACCGGGAATAGAAAGTGTGGCCCAGTTAGTAGACATTCGTGACAATTCTCAACTTGATGACAACTATAACCAATGACATTCCTACCCAATTTATTCCCGGCCCTAACTGATTTGGGGAAAGTATCCGTATTCCTTAGCTAGCGTTCTAAATCTAAAGCTTTAACCATAGACCTTCCTAGGCTCGTTATGAAACTCTCAGCGATCGTCTCTCTATTGAGAGAGCTGAAAGATCATCTGTAAATCAGTGGCCTCCACAAAGGAAATTTCCCAAAATTTTCCCAAAATGATTATTTCTATTATTAACCACTTAACTGGTGATTCCCCCCCCCCCCCCCCCCCCCAAAAAAAAAAAAACGCTCAGAATTTTTTTTTTAATGAGTCAATTAAGTGAAGAACTTCAATTTAACCTTATCCAAAATTATTTTTTTTGTTCCGATGTTTAAAAATATATATATATAAAAATAGATTTTTTTCTTCTTTTTTTTTACTAAAATAATTTTGGATAAGTATAATTCATGTTCTGCACCTAATTCACTCATAAAAAAAACAAAACTATTTCCGAGCGTTTTTTGGAGGAAAAAATTGACAGTTAAGTGGTTAAACTTCTGTTTTCCTGCAAAGGGAGAACTGATGCAAGAAATCTGTGGAACATCTCAACATCTCTGTAGACGCTTACCTTTGAACTGGACGCAATTTTGTCTACACGCCCACAGCAAATTTATGCTAAAAGCGGACATCCTATTGCCACTTGCTTACACCCATTTAGCCCCAAGTGGAGATCTGTCTGACTTCTGTACTACTCTGAATAGCAGATTCACAAGGATGAGTAGCGAGAACATTCTCAGATATATCTGCTTTGCGTGCTCAGAGGCCACTGCCAAGAAACACAATTCTCCCATATGTTACAGGGCTACAACAGACATCTATATGTTTCTGGGTGCGGCCAGACTAGCCATTTGGCAATTCTGGCAAAATGCCAGAAGGGCCGTTTGCCAGATGAAGGCCTGGGCACGCTCATCCTCCTGAAGCTCTGCTCCGCCGGTATGCTTAAGTGCCCTATGCACTGGGCGACGGTGACAGGCAGAGCCAGATTAAGAGGGTGGCCCTGGGGATAAGTACCGTGGGCCAGGGGCTATCTGGGCAGGGGGGCAGGGGGCCATCTGCCCCCCAGGCCAGTGCAATTTAAGAGTTCCAGGGCCACCTGACTGTGAATTCCCTGTGAAAAGCTGGGCCGCTTGCTTGAGTCGGCCCCACAGGCTGAAAGTTGCCAGCCAGCCCCTGCCGTGGGCCCCCTCATTCTGGAAGGGCCCCCCACCACAGATTGGATCATTCTTACCTATTCGATCTGTGGTGTTGCATTCCTGGCTTCCCACTGCACAGCCGTCACAGCCGCCAGTGCCGCATAGACGAGTGACAGCACAACTATCCAATCATAAGTGATACAGCAGTCTGCGGCTCAGTGACTGTCTGGGAACGCAGACTGCAGAGAAGAAGCGGGATCCTTAGTGGAATATTGACTCAGCGGAGGTTGTGCTGCTTGGACTCGGGGAGAGAGTGAGAGACACAAGCAGGAGAGTGAAACGTGCAGAGAGAGCTGTGGTGTGTGTGTCACAGCCTCTGCCAGCAAAAGTAAGACAGGTTGTATTGAAACTGTTATTTTCTGCTGTTATCAATTAAATTAGAATTTTATGATCTGTGCATATTTATATATATATATGTGTGTGTTTGTGCATATTTAGATATATATATATATACTGTATATATATATATATATATATATATACACACACAAGCAGGAGAGTGAAACGTGCAGGAGAGCTGTGGTGTGTGTGTCACAGCGTCTGCCAGCAAACTGTATGTATATATATATATATATATATATATATATACATATATGTGTGTGTGCATATTTATATATATATATATATATATATATACTGTATATATACAGTATATATATGTTAGTGTGTGTATATGCGGCTACTTGGGTCTCACTCTCCCTTTCTGCGTGCTGCAATGCACCGGTGCCCGCATATAGAAGGATACGGAACATCGGCAGGTACGGCACTCCACGTGTCTAACAAATTGAGTATCTGACGGCACAAATAACAACTATGTTTCAATGCCAGTTTATTAAGGCATTTTTGTTTTGACCTAAGGAAAATGGCGTACTAAACCGGCATTGAAATGACACGTGGAGTGCCGTACCTGACGTTCTTTCATATATCTCCTATATATTAGCCCAGATCTGTGACTTTGTGCCTCATTTGCTAATGCTGGGTGGAGTCACAATGCTGGGCGGAGTTAGTCAAATGAGTCACAGATCTGGGCAAATCTATAGGAGACTAGGAGCAGAAGCAAATGGTATTGGCATGGCACAGGCAGGGCGGATTATGAGTCCGGGGGGCCCAGGGCACTTGAGACAGGGGGGCCCTATCTCATTGCTGTGCCTGCTGCGGGTTCGGGGCGTGGCCTAATCGTGGGACACGCGGCCACGCCCCTTATGCAGATTTCGGGAGTTAGTTTTTTTTTTAAATGGGATTTTGGCCCCTCAGCTATACACCCGCACAGGCAGAAGAAAGCAGGGAGGCTGCTCCTGCAACACCACAGACCTGCCAACATGCAGCAGCGTGTGCTGACTGTAGCACAATGCTGCTGCTGTTGCTGTCAGGACGGGGGAGCCTCAGAGCTGGGTCAGAGCTACTCCAGCCGGGGGGCCCCCTAAAACTGTGGGGCCCGGGGTACAGACCCCCTGGGCTCCCCCCCTTAATCCGGCTCTGGGCAGGGGTGTGTGAGGGGCAGTGGCGGAACTAGCGAGCGGTGGGCCCAGGTGCGACAAAATGCTTTGGGCCCCCCCCATCCCATCCAAGTCCACCCCCTCACCCCTGGAGAGGATCTGGTGAGGGGGACCTGCTCAGGGCCAGAGAAATGGATACCTAGCAACAGTACCGTAACTAGACATTTTAGCACTGTGTGCAAGAAACGGCATCGGAGCCCCACCCCTGCATGCAAAACAGGAACAGTGCGCGCCGTAGGCGCGCGCAAAAAGACATAGTGGCGTGGCTTCGTGGGGAAGGGGTGTGGCCACAAAATAATACCAATTCATAAAACGGTGCACAGTAGTCTCCATTATTCAAATTACGCCGCACAGTAACACCACTACACCAGGTAGAGACCCTTTTACACCTTACAGCGGACAGATTCCTCTTTTTACACATTACGGCAGACAGCGTCCCCTTTTTACACATTACGGCAGACAGTGTCCCCCTTTTTACACATTACGGCAGACAGCGTGCACTTTTTACACATAACGGCAGACAGCGTCCCCTTTTTACACATAACGGCAGACAGCGTGCCCTTGTTAAACATAGCGGCAGACAGCGTACACTTTTTACACATAACGGCAGACAGCGTCCCCCTTTTTACACATTACGGCAGACAGCGTCCCCCTTTTTACACATTACGGCAGACAGCGTCCCCTTTTTACACATTACGGCAGACAGCGTACACTTTTTACACATAACGGCAGACAGCGTCCCCTTTTTACACATTACGGCAGACAGCGTGCCCTTGTTACACATTACGGCAGACAGCGTCCCCCTTTTTACACATTACGGCAGGCAGATTCCCCCTTTTTACACATAGCGGCAGGCAGATTCCCCCTTTTTACACATTGCGGCAGGCAGATTCCCCATTTTTACACATTGCGGCAGGCAGATTCCCCATTTCTACACATAGCGGCAGGCAGATTCCCCCTTTTTACACATTGCGGCAGGCAGATTCCCCATTTTTACACATTGTGGCAGGCAGTCCCAACAAAGACAGAAAGAAAGAAAGAAAGAAAGAAAGAAAGAAAGAAAGAAAGAAAGAAAGAGAGAAAGAGACAGAAAGAAAGAAGAATTATACTTACCCTCTCCGCTGGCTCAGGCTCCTCGGTGCAGTTTGACGATTCCCGGGCAGTAGAGAACTAGGAGGAGGGAGGTGGAGGAGGGAGCCGCAGCAGCGCTGTGTTATTGGTGCCTCGCTGCTGCTGCTGCTGACCCTCTGCTTCACTATAGGCTGTTCTCGGAAGACAGCCTATAGTGAAGCAGAGGGGCAGCAGCAGCGCCTCCACCAGTAACAAAGCGCTGCTGCGGCTCCCTCCTCCACCTCCCTCCTCCTCCTTCCCCCGTACCGCTGCTCCTCTCCTCTCTCCGGGCGGCTGTGCGCTGCGGTCAGCGGTTGCCCACAGGACACAGCGGCATGTAATGAGTCAGTTTGACTCATTACATAATTTGGGCCCCTGGACAGAGGCGGGCCCCAGTGCAACGCACTGGTTGCACTGGCGGTAGTTCCGCCTCTGGTGAGGGGGTATGCCGTACAGACAGACGGGCACTGGCTCACTATGTGCTTGACCCCCCACATCAGCACGCTCAGCAGGGGCTCTCTGGCGCGGGCACCTGCCGCTGTGCAGGTTCCATACTGCCTCTGTTATCTCCAGCCCCGGCAACCCCACCGCTAGCTGCAGCGCTGCCGCCCGCTTGCAGGCTCCGACCCCCTCCTCCCTCCGGCCGCAGCGTCTTCTGGGGGCTAACAAGTCACTCCCAGTCTCCCCTTTCCACAGTGCCCGGCAGCCGCGAGGTCCGCGCCGCGTGCATGCTCCGACCCCCTCCTCCCTCCGGCCGCAGCGTCCCCTGGGGGCTAACCAGTCACTCCCAGTCTCCCCTTACCACAGTGCCCGGCAGCCGCGCGAGGTCCACGGTGTGACTGAGGAGTGGGGGGTGGGATGCGGGCGGGCAGAGGAAGCTGGACTGCAGCCTGAGAGAGTCAGCCATGCCAAGTCTCCACCAGCAGCAGATCCCAACAGGTTGGAGTGGGACAGCAGCAGCCAGCAGCAGTGACTCCAGTAAGACACATCTGTCTGTCACCACTGTTTTGTCCCTAATACCAATCTCTCCCGTGTCCTGTGTCCTGTCATGTCCCTGTCACCCCTGGCCTTGCCCTGTCACCCTTATACTGGCCCTTTCACCCTTATCCTGGCACTGTCACCCTTATCCTGGCCCTATCACCCCTATCCTGTTCCTGTCATTTCTGTCCTGGCCCCGTCACCCCTGTTCTGACCCCGTCACCCCTGTCCTGGCCCTGTTACTGCATACCCTCCAACTACCTTTTTGGCAGGTACAGTACCCGCAGCGCCTCCAGACCCCTCCCCAATGCACCACACCTCCACACCTTCCCCTCCACCACATGTGGCACCCCACCCCTCCCCCACACGCTGTGCCTCCGGACCCCCTCCACCACCCGCGGCTCCCACTCCACCGCCCCTCCACCACCCTCAGCACCTCCAGACCCCCTCCACCATCCACCCCCCATATATGTCTTCTCCCACACCTGCACCCCCTCCACCTGCAGCATCTGCAGACACCCTCCCTCATCCGCAGTCCCCCTCCCCCCCACACCCACCCCTCCCCCACCCACGGCACCCCCGCACCCGCCCCTACACCACCTGCAGTGCCTCCGGACCCCCATCCCCCGCATCACCCGCCCCTCCCCCACCCGCTGCGCCTCCGGACCCTTTACATTACCCCCGGGACCCCTGCCCCTTTCCATCCCACAGCACCTCCGGAACCCTTCACCCATCCGCAACATCCCCGCACCTGCCTCTCCCCCACCCGCGGCACACCTCCTCCTCCCCCACCTGCAGTGCCTCTGGACCCCTTCCCCATCTGCAGCCCCCACTCCTCTGGCCCTCCCCCACCCTCAGCACCTCCCGACCCTTCCCTATCCGCCCCCCCCGCATCCGTCCCCCCTTTACCCGCAGCATCTACAGACACCCTCCCCCATCCGCAGTCCCCCCCGCACCCGCTACATTCTGTACATCGTGCCCTGCAGGCGCTGTTCACGCCGTCGCAAGAGGCTGCACCTCCTTCACCATCGCACGCCCTTTCATTATGCAATATTTAACCACTAACAAAGGAATGCAGGTAATACTCCATATAATACAAATATTGAACTCCAGAAAGGTGTGCAAGGGTTAAGGGGGCGTAGCCCCTTGCGACGGTGTGAAGAGCGCCCGTAGGGCGCGATGAAGCACCTAGTATATATATATATATATATATATATATATATAGGTACAAAATAGCCGGCACTCTCTCCTTAGAAGTCTCGGTGCCCCTGTGCCTCCCAATTAAGTCTTACGACCAAATAGACAGTGCAGGAATGGTGGCACTCGCGGGTCTTTGTAGTTCAAAGGAAAAACGGACACACTGGTCTCAAGCTTAGATCAACGTTTCGTTAATTTAATAACATCATCGCTGATGACGTTATTAAATTAACGAAACGTTGATCTAAGCTTGAGACCAGTGTGTCCGTTTTTCCTTTGAACTACAAAGACCCGCGAGTGCCAACATTCCTGCACTATATATATATATATATATATATATACATATACACATACACACATATAGGGCCCCCCTGTCTTACGTACCCCGGGCCCCCCAAAGCCTTAATCCAGCTCTGGTAACTGGCGGTATGAATGATATCACTCAGAAATGAACGATATATCATTCATATAATTTATTGTTTAGGCACCAACGATGAACGATGGGCGTCCCCCGCGGTCATTCATCGTTGGTTTCCCGTCAATTTTCAATGCAAAACAATTTGTACGATAATGATCATCATTTAGATCATTCATCGTGCAAATTGCTGCTGTCGCCCAGTGTGTAGGGCGCTTAAGACTTTGACTCGCACAGTACGGTATGCCGGGCCGAATTACAGCCCCAGTCCATCCCAGTTTCTGGGTGAAATTAATTTCCAAAAACTGTAATGCAAACAAAACACTGGTGCAAAACTAGCAAACGCTAGTAACAGCAGTATTGGGCAGGGTGATAGGCAATTAATTCATGGGCCATACTCACGTGCATTTTACTAGGGCTAAACATGCCAGCAAATTATATGAAATCAATATAATTATATGTAATTAATGCCTTAATGAGATTATGAACCTCCCATTTACTGTTAGAAGATAACTGTGCTCTTGGGGCTTCCTGTGATTTCATCTAATTGCATTTAAATAGCCACAAAGCCAATGTACTAAACGGAGAGGAAGGGGCATAGTTTATGCCAGGCTTTCCCTAGATGGTACAGTCCGTGTGCTGTATAGTATCTAGTATACTATACTAGATACTATAGTACCGTAGCTATAGTTATAGTATCTATAGATACTATATAGTATCTATAGATACTATAGTATATATATATATATATATATATATATATATATATATAGTATACTATAGATATACTATATATACTATATATACAGGTTGAGTATCCTATATCCAAATATTCCGAAATACGGAATATTCTGAAATACGGAATTTTTTGAGTGAGAGTGAGATAGCGAAACCTTTGATTTCTGATGGCTCAACGTACACAAACTTTGGGGTCGATTCAATTCACCGACAGTTGAATAGCGCCGGGAATTAGCTCCCGGCGCTATTCAATTCAGCTCAAGTTAAGTCGGCGAATGCCCGTTCTCCCGGACTTAACAGGTAGTTTTGTTGGGAGAACGGGCATTCTTCGACTTAACTCCCTGCCGCAATGCTGATTCCCAACAGAATCAGTCCCGCGCCGGCCGAGCGGCAGTACTTTTGTCGGATTTCCTCTCTCATCTCCCGGGGGTGAGAGAAGAATTCCCAACAATTAGTGTCACTTGGCGCTGTATTGAATAGCGCCGGGAGCTAATTCCCGGCGCTATTCAACTGTCGGTGAATTGAATTGACCCCTTTGTTTAATGCACAAAGTTATTAAAACTATTGGCTACAATGACCTTCAGGCTGTGTGTATAAGGTGTATATGAAACATAAATGCATTCCGTGCTTAGACTTAGGTCCCATCACCATGATATCTCATTATGGGATGTAATTATTCCAAAATACGGAAAAATCCGATATCCAAAATACTTCTGGTCCCAAGCATTTTGGATAAGGGATACTCAACCTGTATATATAGTATAGCATAGTATACTATATAGTATCTATTTATATTATATATATATATGTATATATATATATATATATATAAATATATTATACTATATAGTATCTAGTATACTATAGTATCTAGTATCTAGTATAGCTGTATAGTATCTAGTAATTAGGCCTTTACTCACGCTGTTTTTTTTGTTTTTATTATTATCATGACACCCCCTCTATTGTCACTATACATATGGCAGTGTCTTCTTCCCTGTATTACATGGTAACCTAGAGTAAGCAATTATTAATGGGGCTGCCTCTAATTGGACAGGCTGAGATCTCTGCGGAGAAGCCTGCACAGGCTGATATAAAGCTATCAGCAGGCCCGGCTCAGCCAGGGTTGTGTGCTCCCTCTCCATTTGGCTTGCCAAGGAGTGTGCGCCATGGAACATATGCATTTTAATCATGGCATATATGTCAAACATCTGAACAGGCGTAGACAGGCAGAGTGACAGTTGGAAGACAGAGAGGCAGCAAAGGGAGAGTGACAGTGTAGGGGAATCTGGGAGAGTCTGTAGAGTGCGTGGGAAGGAGTCTGTACTTATCTGCAGCAGCTAACGGAGTCTGCCAGCCTGTGAGCGCTCAATCACTGTCTATTAGCCCTAACCCGGCTCTATCTGTCACACTAAGCGCATTGTTTTGTTTTTCTATATACCCTAGATGTGCGGAGAGGGCTGTGGTGTAGTTTAAAGTGGAATAATTATTATCAATGGGCTCTCCTCTCATCCCAGGGCCAAGTGTAAAGTTGAGTTATGGTCCAATAAGGACCTCATTATCACCTGCTTTGTTACTGCTATCATGTGCGGAGACAGCTCAATCTAATTGAATCCTCCTGTCATCTCTTTCTGTGTCCCATCAGCTGTTCTACTCATTGCGATAATGTCATTGTTGGGGGAAGGGGGAGGAGGAGGGGGGCTGATGACATACGATCTCATATGCAACTATTGTGTCCCGCACTTTATGGTCTTATTTTGAATATAAAACGCAACAACAATGACCAGTGCTTATAGGGGGTCATTCTGATCCGATCGCACGCTGCAGTTTATCGCAGCGGTGCGATCGGGTCAGAACTGCGCATGCACCGGCGCCACAGTGCGCCGGTGCATGCCAGACGACTGAAGGCCGTCGGGCCACTACGATCGCCTCTGCCTGATTGACAGGCAGAGGCGGTGGCTGGGCGCGGGGGGGGCGGAACGGCGGCATTTGGACGCCGTTTCGTGGGCGCGGTCCGGCCAACGCAGGCGTGGCCGGACCGAACGGGGGGCGGGCCGCAGCGGCTGCATGACGTCACACGCAGCCGCTGCGGGCCAGGGAGCGATGAGTAGCTCCCGGCCAGCACGCTAAAGCTGCGCTGGTCGGGAGCTACTCTTGAAGTGCAAAGGCATTGCCGCTGTGCAATGCCTTTGTACTTCTGGGGGAAGGGGAGCCCGGCACTGACATGCGGGGCGGGATAGTCCTGTGTTGGGCGTCCCCCCGCATGTCAGTGTGAATGATCGTAGCTGTGCTAAATTTAGCACAGCTACGATCATCTCGGAATGACCCCCATAATTCACTATATGAATGCTAAGTGTATCTCTTGGAGTGAATTCATTATAAGAAATTATTTATTAAGACAATGTTATGGTACACACAATGGGGGTAATTCCAAGTTGATTGCAGCAGGAATTTTGTTAGCAGTTGGGCAAAACCATGTGCACTGCAGGGGGGGGGGGGAGAGATATAACATGTGCAGAGAGAGTTAGATTTGGGTGGGGTGTGTTCAATCTGCAATCTAAATTGCAGTGTAAAAATAAAGCAGCCAGTATTTACCCTGCACAGAAACAAAATAACCCACCCAAATCTAACTCTTTCTGCACATGTTATATCTGCCCCCCCTGCAGTGCACATGGTTTTCCCCAACTGCTAAAAAAAATTCCTGCTGCGATCAACTTGGAATTACCTCCAATATGCGCGAACAATAATACGATATTCAGTATCAAACTTGTTAAAGCATACAATATACAGTATGATGGGATTCTCCTTTGAAACCTATGCTTAATAAATGATACACAGAAAGTCTGGAAAGCCTATTAAATATAAGGGTTCAGTATGTTTGACCAGCGGTTGGGATGTCGGCAGTCACCCACAATACAGATGTCGGCATTCTGATCTTTGATATCCCGACAAGGGTGAGGTAAGTATGTTGCCCCCTCTCACCTACCTCCTAACCCTCCCTTCCCTTAAACCAGAGGTTCTCAAACTCGGTCCTCGGGAGCCCACACAGTGCATGTTTTGCAGGTAACCCAGCAGGTGCACAGGTGTATTAATTTATTTAATTACTCACTGACACATTTTAAAAGGTCCACAGGTGGAGCTAATTATTTCACTTGCGATTCTGTGAGGAGACCTGCAAAACATGCACTGTGTGGGCCCCCCGAGGACCGAGTTTGAGAACCTCTGCCTTAAACTAACTCTAACCTTCCCCGGTGGTGCACACATTTATCCAGTACTTACCTTTCCGGAGTCCCACGTCCGAATCGGCAACACTGCAAAATCATCGGGAAAATGTGCAACGACCATTTAGCCGGCGTTTTGCGCATGTGCAGTAGATATATTGCCGGGAAAATGGCCGCCGCGCCAGAAGACCACAGTAGACAGTCTCACACAGTCCACACAGGAACACGCTGCCGGCTAGAGGGGAGGGGTTCCGGAGGGAGACTGCACACAGGACCGCCCCTCGCTTAGAACCCCCCTGTGTCAGAGTACAGGAGAGAGGGGAGCAGTGTATCCAATGTTTAAAGTATATAAACTCAATTAGCACAGGTGTCACACTTGCGGGACTAATTAGGAAATAAAAATCCCCCTGAAATATACTATATTTGCATAATTACTCTGGGTACACACCTGGCCGATACACTTACCAATCGTCTGCCCGATGTGTCGTGCCTGACGTCACAGCTGGGCGGGCATTTACATGTGCCCGCCCAGTTGAGATGTCAGTCACTGGTGGTCCCTGCAGCAAGTGTGTGGCTGGTCAGCAGACCGCCTGTACACACAGCCACATGCGCCGATATATCTGTATATTGCCTGTATATCACTCAGCGTGTAGCCAGGCATGTTCAGGGAATCAGACATAGCACCAGCTTGTAACTTGCACCAGAGGTTGAGTACCAAAGTCATCCCATGTTACACAGACAAAATTGCGCCTGTTTGGTGGCCATCTTGGGACGAATTTTGCATCAACATACCTTTACTGTACATTGGGGGTAATTCAGAGTTGATCGCAGCAGCAAATTTGTTAGCACTTGGGCAAAACCATGTGCACTGCAGGTGGGGCAGATGTAACGTGCAGAGACAGTTAGATTTGGGTGGGTTATGTTGTTTGTGTGCAGGGTAAATACTGGCTGCTTTATTTTTACACTGCAATTTAGATTTCAGTTTGAACACACTCCACCCAAATCTAACTCTCTCTGCACATGTTACATCTGCCTCCCCTGCAGTGCACATGGTTTTGCCCAACTACTAACAAATTTGCTACTGCGATCAACTCTGAATTAGGCCCATTGGCCGTACCTCCGTGCCCCATCTCAGACACCCTTGAAGCAGGGAGTTATAAGTGGTGAGTCCCCAGGACAAGGACATGCATCGCTCCGCTAGAGACCCTATATATGCTGTTACATTTGTGTATTCAGTCTCAGCCATCACAGGGACTAATTTAGATCTGATCAAAGCAGCAAATTTGTTTGCTAATGGGCAAAACCATGTGCACTGCAGGGGGGGCAGATGTAACATGTGCAGAGAGAGTTAGATTTGGGTGGGGTGTGTCCAAACTGAAATCTAAATTGCAGTGTAAAAATAAAGCAGCCAGTATTTACCCCGCACAGAAACAAAATAACCCACCCAAATCCAACTCTCTCTGCACATGTTACATCTGCCCCACCTGCAGAGCATATGGGGGCTAATTCAGACCTGTTCGCTCACTAGGTTTTTTTTGCAGTCCTGTGTTCGCATAGTCGCCGCCTATAGGGGAGTGTATTTTAGCTGTGCAAGTGTGTGATCACATGTGTAGCAGAGCTGTACAAACAGATATTGTGCAGTCTCTGCGCAGCCCAGGATTTACTCAGCCGCTGCGATCACATCAGCCTGTCCGGGACCGGAATTGACGTCAAGAACCCGCCCTGCAAACGCTTGAACACGCCTGCGTTTTTCCAACCACTCCCAGAAAACGTTCAGTTACCACCCACAAACGCCTTCTTCCTGTCTATCTCCTTGCGAATGGATCCTTCATACAAACCCATCGCTGCGCGGCGATCCACTTTGTACCCATGCGATGCGCCTGCGCATTGCAGACCTGATTGCCCGCTGTACGAAAACGCAGCCTAGTGATCAGGTGTGAATTAGGCCCATAGTCAGATCTGTATTATTTCTGAGATTAGTGGAAGCACGATGCACGGGTAGTGCCGCTTTCCCAGTACCGTAGCGCCTACGTATGCCACAGGTAATTCTGTATGTGTTTAACCAATGCTTCCGCAAATTACTGAGCAGCACGATGAGGGATCCACTTTAGAGTCCAGTGCGCACATGTCCTGATATTTTACTACCCGTGATTTGCTGAAGGTGATTATAAGTTATAACGAGCTTTTAACAAGACTAAAGGAACACGCAATACGAGCACTGAACTTAATATCTGTACAGTACCACAAGGGAATTCCGGCGAAACAAAATGTTCAGATAAGACGATGATTCATTTCATATTGTACACAATGTACAGGTTCTTATTGTTGTAATAAACATACTTATACAGCTGGGGCAAGCTGAGCACATCCCTCTTGTCTCTTGGAGTGAATCATTCTTTACCTGCGGCGAGTGTAACCAGTCCTGACTCCATCTGCAGCGTTTTGTGATTGTGAGTTACATGGTGGAACAGTTCCAATGCTGAAACTATGTCAAACATAACTCTTCCTCCTCCTCCTCCTCCTCCTCCTCCTCATCCTCCTCCTCCTCTTCCTCCTTCTTCTTCCTCTTCCTCTTCTTCCTCCTCCTCTTCTTCTTCTTCTTCCTCCTCTTCTTCTTCTTCCTCCTCTTCTTCTTCTTCTGCTTCTTCTTCTTCTTCTTCCTCCTCTTCTTCTTCTTCCTCCTCTTCTTCTTCTTCTTCTTCTTCTTCATCCTCTTCTTCTTCCTCCTCTTCTTCCTCTTCATCCTCTTCTTCTTCCTCCTCTTCTTCCTCTTCATCCTCTTCTTCTTCCTCCTCTTCCTCCTCTTCTTTTTCCTCCTCTTCTTCCTCTTCATCCTCAATTCAAACACTACCAATTGATTAATAATAATCATTGCAATAAAATTCTGCATTTTGAGCGAGGTTCTTTGCATAGTTATGGCCATAAATAACGGCTTCCCCAATGCATACAGATGACTTCATTAATTGGGCAAGACCCTATCATATTGGGGGTTACAAATCTAGTGTGAGACACCTCAAACCCAAGCAGCTGAGTGACCCCAGGGCAACTCTAGAGTGAAAAAATATATAGTGAGAAAAGTGAAGATAGGTTAGTGAGAGAGGTTGCTGAAAAACAGCAGGGGTAAATTAGTGAGAGGTAACGAGGTGAGAAGTAGTGAGAAATGATGGTGGGAAATGAGTTACATTGAAACAACACACATAGTAGTGATGACAGGAAATATAAAAATAAAGTGTTAATCTGTGCTGCTCCTGAGGCCAAACAGCCACAGCAGTCCAGGGGTCCCACACCCCAGAAATCCACCCCCCCCCCCATCTGATAAGCCGATATACATTTGTGCAGGACTCACCTTGCTCTGCATGCAGTCTAAGAGATGTCAGGTTCCTATCTTCAATTTTTCACTCTAGTTTTGCCCTGGGGTCACTCAGCTGCTTGGGTTTGGGTGTCCCGCACCCTAGATTTGTACCCCCCAATATGTTAGGGACGTGCCCGATTAATTAGGTTACCTGGACGCGGTGGGCATGCTGTTATTTATGGCCATACCTATGCGAAGAACCTCGCTACAGTGTCCCTAATAATGAATGGGCCCGTTACAAAACACATGCGGAACCTAGCTTTTACACATGTGTAACAGACCCATAAATGTTGATCAATAGGACCAGAGCCGGTGCTACCCGCTCAGCAAGGGGATGCAGTGCAGGGAGGCGCCGTGCTGAAGGGAGGCGCCGTCCTGCTCTGCAACCCCGCTGATGCTGGCAGCGTGTAGCGCGGCTCTCTCCCTGCATCCTTCCCCAGAGAGCGGCCTCAGACCGACGGGTATCATTTTGGGGGCGTGGCCTAATCGCGGGAGGTGTGGTCACGCCCCCTTGTGAAAAAAGTTGTTTTTTTTTAATAACTTTGGCGTGTCGAGCAGGGTGTAGGGGTTGGGGGGAAGAAGTCCTGAGCCCTGAGCCAATTTGAGGGGGGAGTGTGATCACTTCCCCCCACTACCCAAATAGGCATTGGCTCAGCAGTAGCAGCAGCCTCACAGCAGCACAGCACACTGCAGCATGTGCTGTGCTGCCAAGATGCGTGCTTATGCTGCTGTCCAGTAAGAAGGGAGGGGGTAGGGAGTGCGGTGGACCAGGGCCCTCCATCAGTCCGTGGCCCGAGAAATTAGTACCCGTTCCCTCCCTGTCGGCATAACTGCCGACATCCTACAGAGCCGCTGCTGCGGGGGTAACGGCGGCTCCGAGAGACATGAGGAGAAGGCAGAGGAGGAGCAGCGCCGGAGTCGGGGACCTCCTGCAGGTACTGGGGCAGTGCTGTGGAGGGAATGAAGGATGTACCTGGCATAATATGTATAATAGGCTCTACCTGGCCGCATGTGTATAAGGTGCTCTCCTGTGTGGGTACTACTGTGCAGTGTAATGTGACTAACGGACATTACTGTGTAGTGTAATGTGACTAATGGACGCTACTGTGCGGTGTAATGTGACTAATGGACGCCACTGTGCGGTGTAATGTGACTAATGGATGCTACAGTGCGGTGTAATGTGACTGACGGACACTACTGTGCAGTGTAATGTGACTGACGGACACTACTGTGCGGTGTAATGTGACTGACGACACTACTGTGCGGTGTAATGTGACTGACGGACACTACTGTGCGGTGTAATGTGACTGACGGACGCTACTATGTGGTGTAATGTGAATAACAGACGCTACTGTGTCGTGTAGTGTGAATAACGGACGGTACTCTGCGGTGTAATGTGAATAATGGACACTACTGTGCGGTGTAATGTGAATAACGGACGCTACTGTGCGGTATTATGTGAATAACGGACGCTACTGTGCGGTGTAATGTGAATAACGGACACTACTGTGCGGTGTAATGTGAATAACGGACGCTACTGTGCGGTATTATGTGAATAACGGACGCTACTGTGCGGTGTAATGTGAATAACGGACACTACTGTGCAGTGTAATGTGACTGACGGACACTACTGTGCAGGGTAATGTGACTGACGGACAGTACTGTGCAGTGTAATGTGACAAACGGACACTACTGTGCAGTGTAATGTGACTAACGGACACTACTGTGCAGTGTAATGTGACTAACGGACACTACTGTGCAGTGTAATGTGACTAACCGACACTACTATGCTGTGTAATGTGACTAACCGAACACTACTGTGCAGTGTAATGTGACTGAAGGGCATACTATGCGGTGTAATGTGACGAGCGAACAACACTGTGCAGTGTAATGTGACTAAAGGGCATACTATGCTGTGTAATGTGACGAGCGAACAACACTGAGCAGTGTAATGTGACTAGCGAACACTACTATGGGGTGTAATGTGACTAACGGACACTACTGTGCAGTGTAATGTGACTAATGGATACTACTATGAGGTGTAATGTGACTAGCGAACACTATTGTGCAGTGTAATGTGAATTGGTACTATTCTGTGGCCCCTATATTTTTGTCGCATCCCCCTGCTGGGGGAAGCTGCATGTGTAAAAGGGTGCTTTACCTGGCGCAAAGTGTAGAAGGGTGCTCTACCTGGAATAATGTGTGACTGGCTCTACCTGGTGCAATATGTAAAAGGGGGCTGTATCTGGCGTAATGTATATAAGGGGCACTACCTGGCGTAATGTATATAAGTGGTAATACTGTGTGGCGTAATTTTGAATAATGTTGACTACTATGTGTCATAATTATTTTACGCCCCTATATTTTATGTCATTTTTTTTATGACCCTATATTTATGGATCTTGAGGGGGGGAGGGGGGGGGCACCAAAATGTCTAGTTACAGCTCTGAGGATGAGATCGGTCGCATTTGTATTTGTAGAAAGGCGCAAAATTGATAGTTTGCAGGAGGGCGCCGAACACCCTAGCACCGGCCCTGAATAGGACCTTCAACCTTAAATATTGCTGGTGATACATTATCGTAGAATATGTAGAGAATGGTAGGAGGAGTAATTAAACATTAACAGAACACAACAGGTAAGGTAGCCAAACATGTCATGTCAGAAGACGATCAAGCCGCCAAATTTGTGGATTTCCATCTGGCAATCCTATTTCCCTTTTGAGCATAAATCCCAGAATTATGGGTAGTATTGTAATGACAGGAAGATATTGTTATTTTAAAGGTGCTATTCTTGCCAATTAGCAAGGTAGTATGGGAAGCAAAGGCTGTTAAACAGACATTATGGCTGCACAGTTGCTGACTGGAATGTAAAAGGGACATCTACAGTATGTATTGTGCTTGCAGCATAGCCGGATCATCCATGAGGCAACCTAGGGGGTCTATTTATTAAGCCTTCAATGGAGATAAAGTGGACGAAGATAAAGTATCAGCCAATCAGCTCCTGACTGCCATGTCACAGGCTTGATTTTGAAAAATGACAGTTACGAGCTGATTGACTGGTACTTTATCTCTGTCCACTTTACCTCCATCCAAGGCTTGTTGAGATAACATAGCCTTCTCTCAATGGGGGCGATGTATCAAACTATGGATAGAGATAAAGGGTGAGGGAGATAAATTACTAACCAATCTAACTGCCATTTTCCAGACTATATTTGAAAAATATTAATTAGTACTTTCTCTCTCTCCAAGGTTTGATATATTTCCCCCAAAGACAACACAGAAGCAGGTGTGAGGCAAGAAAGGGTAGATGTTTTAAAAATGTAATGAAACGTCTTAAAGGTCAGTCTTCTACCTAATTAAGAGCTACCCGGCATACAGATTATACAATTTCATGTTATGTTTTAATTTCTGACATTTTTTTTTAATTTATACTTTTGTAAAACTGTCTTGCATCTACTTTATATGCTATTTTGACGTTGTTATGTATTTTTGTTATACCTAACAACACTGTACCTTTTTATTTCAAACATTAAATTGTTACTGTAGCAAACCCATAAGCCTTTATTATGGAGATCAGCGCCGCTTCACTGTGTTAACCAGAGCTGACCCTAGGCATAGGCAAACTAGGCAATTGCCTAGGGCATCTGGTATGCCTAGGGGCACAAGCAGCTTCTGCCGATTAAAATGATATGCAGCATGCCTATATTCTGTGTGTAGCATTTCGTATGCAGATACAGCCACTGTCGCACACAGTACATGCCGCATATCAATTTAATCAGCAGAAGCTGCTTGTGCATCCTAGCCACATAGCAATGCAAATAAGATGCATTTTCAAAAAAAATAGGCACCTGACGTTAGCAGAGCTGCCAGTTGACTCACGCTAGGAACAATATGTGTCATTATGTGTATAAGGGCATTAATAATGTGTAACATAGGTGTAAGGGGCACTATGTGTGTCATCATGTGTATAAGGGCACTAATGTGCGGCATATGTGTAAGGGACATTATGTGTATAAGGGCATTAACAATGTGTGGCATATGTGTAAGGAAAATTATGTGTATAAGGGCATTAATAAGGGTTGACATAATGTGTAAGGAGCATTATGTTTATAAGGACATTAATAATGTGTGTCATATGTGTAAGGGGCATTACTGTGTGGTATTATGTGTATACATGCATTACCAATGTGTGGCATTATGTGTATAAGGTGCTCTACTGTGTGGCGTAACGTATAGAAAGGGCACTACTGTGTGGTCTAATGTGAATAAAGAGCAACATGGTGTGGTGTAATGTGAATAAGTAGCAATATGGTGTGGTGTAATGAGAATAAAGAGCAATATGGTGTGGTGTAATGTGAATAAAGAGCAATAAGGTGTGGTGTAATGTGAATAAGGAGCAATTCAGTATGATGTATGTGAATGAGGGGCACTACTGTGAGGAGTAACGTATATAAGGTAAAGTGGTACTGTCTACTGTGTGATGTAATGTGAATAAGGGACACTATCGCATGATAAATTGTGAATAAAGTTGCACTACTGTGAGGCATAATTTGAATTGGGGGCACTATTGTGTGGCCATGCCCCTTGCCAGCAAAAACACTTACCTTTTTGGGCTGTGCGCCGAATGTGCACACTGTTCTTATTTAAATTACAGGGGGTAGGAAAACAAATAAAAGGACTGCTATGGGTGGGGGGAGATGGTGCTGGGAAAGGGGTGTAGGGTCAGAGGCGGAACTAGTGGTGGTGCTAGGGGGCACCAGCCAAAATCTTGCCTAGGGCATCATATTGGTTAGGGCCGGCTCTGGTGTTAACCCTTTGGCTACTTGCTAGGATGTAAGGTGAATGCTAACATTTCAAGTGTGACCACTTTGACTACTGGACTGCACAGTGTTTGCCAGTGTGTAAATTTGTGTAAAAGAGTTTAGGGCCGTATTGACCTAGGGGGTAATTCAGACCTGATCGTATCAGCAAATTTGTTAGCAGTTGGGCAAAACCATGTGCACTTCAGGGGAGGAAGATATAACATGTGCAGAGAGAGTTAGATTTGGGTGGGTTATTTTGTTTCTGTGCAGGGTAACTACTGGCTGCTTTATTTTTACACTGCAATTTAGATTTCAGTTTAAACACACTCCACCCAAATCTAACTCTCTCTGCACATGTTATATCTGTCCCACCTGTAGTGCACATGGTTTTGCCCATCTGCTAACAAATGTGCTGCTGCGATCAGGTCTGATTTAGGCCCCATGTTGGGAGGAGAGATCATCATTTTGCTCCTGGTTATGGGAGAATGTGGACAGATCTTTTCTAGTGCAAGGACCCCATCCGTATGGGAAGGCAGCCATTCATAGCTGAGAGAGGAGGAGCAATAGAAGAAGCAGGGAGGCGTGGGCCTGCCGTATCACTTGTGTACACACAATTAAAGACTGTGGGGTCTATGGGCCTAATTCAGAGTTGATCGCAGCAGCAAATTTGTTAGCAAATAGACAAAACCATGTGCAGGCAGATGTAACATGTGCAGAGAGTTAGATTTGGGTGTTGGGTGTTCAAACTGAAATCTAGATTGCAGTGTAAAAATAAGCAGCCATTATTTACCCTGCACAGAAACAAAATAACCCACCCAAATCTAACTCTCTCTGCAAATGTTATATCTGCCCCCCCCCCCTGCAGTGCACATGGTTTTGCCCAACTGCTAACAAATTTGCTGCTGCGATCAACTCTGAATTAACCCCAATGTACTAAGCTTTGGAGAGAGATAAAATGGATGGAGACCATGCCAGTATTTATCTTCCTGCTTCGCCTCTTTACCACGGCGAAGCAGGAAGCAGTAGCGATGAGATGTATTAACAGCTCACTGCTCTCCCCCTGAACATGGCGTTCGCTACCGGGGACAAGGCCCAGAATGGCTTAATAAATCTGGCAGTAAAACAGTCACTATAGAATTCTATGGCAGCTGCTTTTGGGGTCAAAAACATTGGACTGCAGCAGATATCGGAGATATGGGATGCAGTTCCCCATACATACATGCCAGGGTTACCTTATATTTGCGGGTAACCCTTTGGGGGGAGATATCCCGCAAATATTTATTGATGAACAGGCCCCTTAGTGCGTTTCAGCCAAAACTGAATTTTCAGGTTTGATTGGAACTATGCTGTAATATTCCAAAGCTGACGTGTAGTAATAGTGCCAAGCTGTGCCAATCACTATAACTGCAGCTCAGTGTGGGCTGTGGATGCCTGTAGTGCAATAGAATGACTCAGAATAGACATTGTCATTTGGATGCTGACAGGCCTCAGGTTCTGGTGCGACTGTAACGCTTCATGAAGTGCCTGGATCTTCACGGCATTACGCTGGAGATTCCCTTTTAACAATTGCGGATTGTTTTATATTAAATCAGTATGAGGGTTTTTGCTGTAAGGTTTATGTTATCCATTGAAGTGAGATGAGACCTAGAACTGTGACTTTGCAGATAAAACGGATCCCCACATCCAGTGTGGCTCATGTACACAGTGTGAGAGAACATAACCTGTGTAATATGTTGCTATATGGCAGAGTAAGGCAACCTAGCGTTCGCCAACTGTCGTGGAACTGCAAGTTCCAGCATGCCTTGCCAGTCACTGATATGCTGAGACCTGTAATTCAAGGTCATGAATTGCCTATGACCAAAGCTGGCCCTAACCAATATGATGCCCTAGGCAAGATTTTGTCCGGTGCCCCCTAGCACTGCCAATATTTCCACCTTTGACCCAGCACCCCTTTCCAAGCACCATCACCCCTAATGTCGGGGGCCTTTTTTTTTGCTTTAAATGCATCTTATTAGTGTTGCTATGTGGCTATGATACACAAGCAGCTTCTGCTGATTAAAATGATATGCAGCATGCCTATATTCTGTGTGCAACTGTGGCTGTATCTGCATACAAAATGCTACGTTACAGTGATTTCCAGGAACACACAGTAACATAGCATTTCGTATGCAGATACAGCTGCAGTCACACACAGCATATAGGCATACTGCATATCATTTTAATCAGCAGAAGCTGCTTGTGCCCCTAGACATTGCAAATGCCCTAGGCATTTGCCTAGTTTGCCTATGCCTATGGCCGGCTCTGCCTATGACTGCCTTATCGGTGTGATCCTGGCTCTTGACTTCGGTCTGCAAGGCATTCTGAGACTTGTAGTTCAACCACACGTGGAAAGCTGCAGGTTTCCCTAAGGGCTCATTTTAGGATCAAACCATTTGTCAGGAATTCCAGCCGTGCATTCACAAGGTGATACCAAGGTCAAAGGTGCCGCATGAGAGTAGGGCCTGTATGTAGGCAAACGGAATTACTGAGCTCCTCCGCGGCGTTGGGAACCCACCAGGACATGCCACATTAACCCCATCCACTCAATAGTACAACTAATTAAGTGTGATACGCTTAGAAGTCACTGACATGTGACAGGAGAGTCATCTATCTAAATTATAATTATTCCATATGAACAATTCCACCAACCCCCATATTTATACAGAGGCCGCGCTCACAACAGTCACTGACACCGGGAGACCGCAAGCGCTATGGTAATGAAAATATGTGTTACAACTGATTGTGTACACTACAGTTGCGGATACAGCAATGAAATCCGTAGCATTTGTCTTTGGCTGCTATATAAATCCCACATAAATTATATCAGCCGTAAAACACTCTACAATACGAAAGTCTGAATGTCGTTCAATCCACCTATTAAACATGTAACTGTCAGATCTGAGTGAAAATCCATCAATCTTCTAGATGAGTGTACTCTTACCTGCGAAAATGTGCTCACTTAAATGACAGAATTACACATTTAATGAATTGCCTCCTGTGGGTAATTAACAGTCAGACTTGTGCTATATCTTGTACATTTTTATTTTTCGTTGTAGCTTGCAATGAAAGGCTCTAGCCCCTTCCCTCCCGTCCCCTGTGTCCAATTCACACCCCAACCACTGACACCGCCTCAATATCTTTTTAAAAATAATATGTAGTGCTCAAGTTACCCCCATGTAGACATGAGTAGTGGTAGCACAGTGGCACAGTGGTCACCATTACTGCCTCAAGGTACTGAGGTGAGGGGTTCAGTGCTTGACTAAGGGGCCCTACACACTGGCCGACCCGCCGCCGAGCTGCCCGACGGCGGATACGGCCGAGGAGCGACCCGGCGGCGGGGGGGCAGTGACGGGGGGAGTGAAGTTTCTTCACTCCCCCCGTCACACGGCTCCATAGAAGTGCAGGCAAATATGGACGAGATCGTCCATATTGGCCTGCATGCACAGCCTGCGGGGGACCAGCGATGAACGAGCGCGGGACCGCGCATCGTTCATCGCTGGAGCCTCCACACTGAAAGATATGAACGAGTTCTCGTTCATTTATGAACGAGATCGTTCATATCTTTCAAAAAATCGGCCAGTGTGTAAGGCCTATAAGGCTGTATCTGTGCCGGGTTTATATCTGCCGCCTCACACAATGGGATCATTCGGCATGACTGACAGGGTGTGACCGCCGACACCTTTTCCCCAACTGCCAACCCACCCTCCAGTAGCTGGGCCCACTCAGGTCTTGGCAGTCTTTTTTAGAACATACAGTATCTGCAATGTAAAGCATACAAATGGTAATAAATAATTATTTTCTCTGACGTCCTAGTGGATGCTGGGAACTCCGTAAGGACCATGGGGAATAGCGGCTCCGCAGGAGACTGGGCACAAAAATAAAGCTTTAGGACTACCTGGTGTGCACTGGCTCCTCCCCCTATGACCCTCCTCCAAGCCTCAGTTAGATTTTTGTGCCCGACCGAGCAGGGTGCAATCTAGGGGGCTCTCCTGAGCTTCTTAGAAAAAAGTTAGTTTTAGGTTTTTTATTTTCAGTGAGACCTGCTGGCAACAGGCTCACTGCATTGAGGGACTAAGGGGAGAAGAAGCGAACCTGCCTGCTTGCAGCCAGCTTGGGCTTCTTAGGCTACTGGACACCATTAGCTCCAGAGGGATCGAACACAGGCCCAGCCTCGGAGTCCAGTCCCAGAGCCGCGCCGCCGGCCCCCTTGCAGAGCCAGAAGCAAGAAGAGGTCCGGAAAATCGGCGGCAGAAGACATCAGTCTTCATCAAGGTAGCGCACAGCACTGCAGCTGTGCGCCATTGCTCCTCATGCACACCTCACACTGCGGTCACTGATGGGTGCAGGGCGCTGGGGGGGGGGGGGGCGCCCTGAGCAGCAATATTAACACCTTGGCTGGCAAAAATACATCACATATAGCCCCCAGGGCTATATGGATGTACATTAACCCCTGCCAGATTTTATAAAAAAGCGGGAGAAAAGTCAGCCGAAAAGGGGGCGGAGCTATCTCTCTCAGCACACTGGCGCCATTTTCCCTCACAGCTCCGCTGGAAGGACGTCTCCCTGACTCTCCCCTGCAGTCCTGCACTACAGAAAAGGGTAACAAAGAGAGGGGGGGCACTAATTAGGCGCAGTATTACAGATAACAGCAGCTATAAGGGAAAACACTCTATATAGTGATATCCCTGTGTATATATAGCGCTCTGGTGTGTGCTGGCATACTCTCCCTCTGTCTCCCCAAAGGGCTAGTGGGGTCCTGTCCTCTATCAGAGCATTCCCGGTGTGTGTGCTGTGTGTCGGTACGGCTGTGTCGACATGTATGAAGAGGAAAATGATGTGGAGGCGGAGCAATTGCCTGTAGTGGAGATGTCACCCCCTAGGGGGTCGACACCTGAGTGGATGGGCTTATGGTAGGAATTACGTGAAAGTGTCAACTCTTTACATAAGAAGTTTGATGACATGGGACAGCCGGCTTCTCAGCTTGTGCCTGTCCAGGCGTCTCAAAGGCCATCAGGGGCTCTAAAACGCCCGCTACCTCAGATGGCAGATACAGACGTCGACACGGATACTGACTCCAGTGTCGACGACGAGGAGACAAATGTAACTTCCAGTAGGGCCACACGTTACATGATTGAGGCAATGAAAAATGTTTTACACATTTCTGATAATACCACAGGTACCACTAAAAAGGGTATTATGTTTGGTGAGAAAAAACTACCTGTAGTTTTTCCTGCATCTGAGGAATTAAATGAAGTGTGTGATGAAGCGTGGGTTTCTCCTGATAAAAAACAGATAATTCCTAGGAAGTTATTGGCAATGTACCCTTTCCCGCCAGAGGATAGGGCGCGTTGGGAAACTCCCCCTAGGGTAGATAAAGCGCTCACACGCTTGTCCAAACAGGTGGCACTACCGTCTCCGGATACGGCCGCCCTTAAGGATCCTGCTGACAGAAAGCAGGAGACTATCCTGAAGTGTATATACACACACACTGGTGTTATACTGCGACCAGCAATCGCCTCAGCCTGGATGTGGAGTGCTGGGGTGGCTTGGTCAGACTCCCTGACAGACAATATTGATACCCTGGATAGGGACAGTATATTACTGACTGTAGAGCATTTAAAAGATGCATTTTTATACATGCGTGATGCACAGAGGGATATTTGCCGACTGGCATCACGAGTAAGTGCTATGTCCATTTCCGCCAGAAGGGGGTTATGGACTCGGCAGTGGTCAGGTGATGCCGATTCTAAAAGGCATATGGAAGTATTGCCTTATAAAGGGGAGGAGTTATTTGGGGTAGGTCTGTCGGACCTGGTTTCCACGGCAACTGCTGGGAAATCCACGTTTTTACCCCAGGTCGCCTCTCAGCAAAAGAAGACATCGTATTATCATGCGCAGTCCTTTCGCCCCATAAGGGCAAGCGGGCAAAAGGCTCCTCTTTTCTGCCCCGTGGCAGAGGGAGAGGAAAAAGGCTGCAGCAAACAGCCAGTTCCCTGGAACAGAAGTCCTCCCCCGCTTCCGCCAAGTCCTCAGCATGATGCTGGGGCTCTACAGGCGGACTCAGGTACGGTGGGGGCCCGTCTCAAGAATTTCAGCGCACAGTGGGCTCGCTCACAAGTAGATCCCTGGATCCTTCAGGTAGTATCTCAGGGGTACAAATTGAAATTCGAGACGTCTCCCCCTCGCCGTTTCCTAAAGTCTGCCTTACCGACGACTCCTTCCGACAGGGAGGCGGTATTAGAAGCTATCCACAAGCTGTATTCCCAGCAGGTGATAATCAAGGTACCCCTCCTGCAACAAGGAAAGGGGTATTATTCCACAATGTTTGTGGTACCGAAGCCGGACGGCTCGGTGAGACCCATTTTAAATCTAAAGTCATTGAACACTTACATAAAGAAGTTCAAATTCAAGATGGAGTCACTCAGAGCGGTTATCTCGAGCCTGGAGGAAGGGGATTATATGGTGTCTCTGGACATCAAGGATGCTTACCTGCATGTCCCAATTTACCCTTCTCACCAAGGGTACCTCAGGTTTGTGGTACAGAACTGCCACTATCAGTTCCAAACGCTGCCGTTTGGATTGTCCACGGCACCGCGGGTCTTTACCAAGGTAATGGCCGAAATGATGATACTCCTTCGAAGGAAGGGAGTTTTAATTATCCCGTACTTGGACGATCTCCTGATAAGGGCGAGATCCAGGGAACAGTTGGTAGTCGGGGTAGCACTATCTCAAGAAGTGTTACGCCAGCACGGTTGGATTCTCAATTTTCCAAAATCACAGCTGATCCCGACGACACGTCTTCTGTTCCTAGGGATGATTCTGGACACAGTCCAGAAAAAGGTATTTCTCCCGGAGGAGAAAGCCAGGGAGTTATCCGATCTAGTCAGAAACCTCCTAAAACCAGGTCAAGTATCGGTGCATCAATGCACAAGGGACCTGGGAAAAATGGTGGCTTCTTACAAAGCAATTCCATTCGGCAGATTCCACGCAAGAACTTTCCAGTGGGACCTGCTGGACAAATGGTCCGGATCGCATCTTCAGATGCATCAGAGGATAACCCTGTCACCAAGGACAAGGGTGTCTCTCCTGTGGTGGTTGCAGAGTGCCCATCTTTTAGAGGGCCGCAGATTCGGCATTCAGGACTGGGTCCTGGTGACCACGGATGCCAGCCTTCGAGGCTGGGGAGCAGTCACACAGGGAAGAAATTTCCAGGGAGTGTGGTCAAACCTGGAGACCTCACTTCACATAAATATCCTGGAGCTAAGGGCCATTTACAATGCCCTAAGCCAAGCGAGACCTCTGCTTCAGGACCAGCCGGTGTTGATCCAGTCAGACAACATCACGGCGGTCGCCCACGTAAACAGAGAGGGCGGCACAAGAAGCAGGAGGGCAATGGCAGAAGCTGCAAGGATTCTCCGATGGGCGGAAAATCATGTGATAGCACTGTCAGCAGTGTTTATTCCGGGAGTGGACAACTGGGAAGCAGACTTCCTCAGCAGACACGACCTCCACCCGGGAGAGTGGGGACTTCACCCGGAGGTTTTCCACATGATTGTAAGCCGTTGGGAAAAACCAAAGGTGGACATGATGGCGTCCCGCCTCAACAAAAAACTAAAAAGTTATTGCACCAGGTCAAGGGACCCTCAGGCGATAGCTGTGGACGCCCTGGTAACGCCGTGGGTGTACCAGTCGGTTTATGTGTTCCCTCCTCTGCCGCTCATACCCAAGGTACTGAGAATTATAGAATTATAAGACGGAGAGGAGTAAGAACTATACTCGTGGCTCCGGATTGGCCAAGAAGGACTTGGTACCCGGAACTTCAAGAGATGCTCACAGAGGACCCGTGGCCTCTACCTCTAAGAAGGGACCTGCTCCAGCAGGGACCCTGTCTGTTCCAAGACTTACCGCGGCTGCGTTTGACGGCATGGCGGTTGAACGCCGGATCCTGAAGGAAAAAGGCATTCCAGAGGAAGTCATCCCTACTTTGATAAAAGCCAGAAAGGATGTAACCGCAAAGCATTATCACCGCATTTGGCGAAAATATGTTGCGTGGTGCGAGGCCAGGAAGGCCCCGACGGAGGAATTTCAACTGGGTCGATTCCTGCATTTCCTGCAAACAGGAGTGTCTATGGGCCTCAAATTGGGATCCATTAAGGTTCAGATTTCGGCCCTGTCGATTTCTTCCAGAAAGAACTGGCTTCAGTTCCTGAAGTTCAGACGTTTGTCAAGGGGGTGCTGCATATACATCCTCCTTTTGTGCCTCCAGTGGCACCTTGGGATCTCAATGTAGTTTTGGGGTTCCTAAAATCACATTGGTTTGAACCACTTAAATCTGTGGATTTAAAATATCTCACGTGGAAAGTGGTCATGCTGTTGGCCCTGGCTTCGGCCAGGCGCGTGTCGGAATTGGCGGCTTTATCCTGTAAAAGCCCTTATCTGATTTTCCATTCGGACAGGGCGGAATTGAGGACTCGTCCTCAGTTTCTCCCTAAGGTGGTGTCAGCGTTTCACCTGAACCAGCCTATTGTGGTGCCTGCGGCTACTAGGGACTTGGAGGACTCCAAGTTGCTAGACGTTGTCAGGGCCCTGAAAATATATATTTCCAGGACGGCTGGAGTCAGAAAATCTGACTCGCTGTTTATCCTGTACGCACCCAACAAGCTGGGTGCTCCTGCTTCTAAGCAGACTATTGCTCGTTGGATTTGTAATACAATTCAGCTTGCGCATTCTGTGGCAGGCCTGCCACAGCCAAAATCTGTAAAAGCCCACTCCACAAGGAAGGTGGGCTCATCCTGGGCGGCTGCCCGAGGGGTCTCGGCTTTACAACTTTGCCGAGCTGCTACTTGGTCAGGGTCAAATACCTTTGTAAAATTTTACAAATTTGACACTCTGGTTGAGGAGGACCTTGAGTTTTCTCATTCGCACTCTCCCGCCCGTTTGGGAGCTTTGGTATAATCCCCATGGTCCTTACGGAGTTCCCAGCATCCACTAGGACGTCAGAGAAAATAAGAATTTACTTACCGATAATTCTATTTCTCGTAGTCCGTAGTGGATGCTGGGCGCCCATCCCAAGTGCGGATTGTCTGCAATACTTGTACATAGTTATTGTTAACTAATCGGGTTCTTGTTGTGAGCCATCTATTCAGAGGCTCCTCTGTTATCATACTGTTAACTGGGTATAGTATCACGAGTTATACGGTGTGATTGGTGTGGCTGGTATGAGTCTTACCCGGGATTCAAAAATCCTTCCTTATTGTGTACGCTCGTCCGGGCACAGTATCCTTACTGAGGCTTGGAGGAGGGTCATAGGGGGAGGAGCCAGTGCACACCAGGTAGTCCTAAAGCTTTCTTTTTGTGCCCAGTCTCCTGCGGAGCCGCTATTCCCCATTGTCCTTACGGAGTTCCCAGCATCCACTACGGACTACGAGAAATAGAATTATCGGTAAGTAAATTCTTATTTTAATGCTCTATGCGGTTCTTTGTTAGTCCCGTCAATGGGAGTGATTCAGACCTGGTCGTAGATGTGCTAAATTTAGCACATCTACGATCAGCTTCCCTGATATGCAGGGGGACGCCCAGCACAGGGCTAGTTTACCCCGCATGTCAGTGCCGGCCTCCCCGCACAAGTGGCGACGATGCTTATGTACTTGAAGAGTAGCTCCCAGCCAGCGCAGCTCCTGCGCGCTGGCAGGGAGCTACCCATCACTGTGAGGTTCGTAAGCGGCTGCGTGTGACGTCACGCAGCCACCGCGACCCACCCCCTAACAGTTCAGGCACGCCTGCGTTGCCCAGACCGCACCCCCTAAACGGCTGCCAAACGCCACCGGCCCGTTCCCTCCCGCCCAGCGACCGCCTCTGCCTGCACAGCAGCGATCAGGTCTGTATTAGCCCCAATGAGTGGAGGAAAGGCAAGGATATGTATTAATGTATGTAAATACATTACAAAATGTATACTAGGGGCTAAATTTACTAAAGGTTCTAAAAGTGAAATGAGATGATGTTGCCCATAGCAACCAATCAGAGTCTCTCTATCATTTCCTAGAATGCAATAAAGAATTTTTATGTACATTTAGCTCTCCTCGGCACAGAATTACGCACCTTGCAGCCTAGAGAGCCACCTACCGTGGTGGCATCTTCTTGGTTCCTCTTCTGAGTGACATCACGATGTGACAGGTTGAGGGGCGGGGCCGGAACAGGGAGGACTTTTTATGTTTTAGGTTAGGCCAAATTGACCTGGCGTATTACATTGTTCCATAAACAAGCTCCACCCACTTGAGTGACATCATGCATTTACATAAGCGTTTTACACACTGAAATGCATCGATGTTAGCTGAGAATGGAATGAAGGATAGTATTTCTAATTAACTTTCTCAGACATTGAAGACTTTTGCCTTCCTAAAATATACCCTGCTCCTAATAAACAGTACACATGCACTGAAATGACTATTGATCGCCAGAAATGCATCCTAGGATCCCGGGTGTTCCTTCGACAAGGAATGCAGCGAAGTTATTCGGTAAAGAAAAGTTTTAGACCCGAGCGTTATTAGTTTATGTGCCAACCACAGTGTAGGCATCACACACCCACACCCACAGTGCTACAACACCGATACAAAGCAAGGCCAGTCTCCAGCAGTGCTTTCCGGTCATGACATAGGCAGATGGCAGTGCCAACTTGGTCCTTAGACTCCTGACTAATCACAGATGTCTCTAAAGCGCGCTCCTTGGCACAGCACAGTGAATGCCCGTATGCCAGGCGCAGCTGAAGTTGATCAGTCGGTGGCCTGGTGAATGTGAAATCGTGTGCACCATCCAAAGTCATTCAGGGACGGACGGCGCATTTCCCCTTTGCCAGTGAGTTCACAAAGCCAGTGCCAGGGACCGACTGCTGGGAGAGATTGCAAGCTTCGGCTGGCAGGAACAAAGGACTCCATTCAGCGATACTTGTATTTACATTTTTAAATAGTTTATCCTGCAGAGAGTCTATCAGTTGAATAACGCAGGCCAGCTTTTCCGTAACGTTACACAGAAGGTGGCTTCAGCCAAACAAAAGGAAATGTCTCTGCGTAGCGTTTTCATTTGTGGATAGTAATCTTTTCTTCTGTACGGCGAGAACGCTGCCTGTGGATAATAGTGAGCTGCTGAGTAAATGTGTGTTTAATCATAAAACAGTTCGAAAAGAATAAAATATTAAGACATGAACATTAATATTACCTGGGGTCAGGGCCGCATTAAAGTTGGTGGGGGCCCACACACTGTCTCGCACCATTTCCCCTCACCAATCCGCAAGACTCGCTGAACACTGATGATCTCCTAGGCGGCTGCAAAACTCCACTTAAACACTGCTGTGTGTGGGCCCCTAATGTGTGGGGGCCCTGGGACAACCGCCCCTGTCGCCCCTCCCTTAATCCGGCCCTGCCTGTGGTCAGATGGATGGAACGGCAGAGCAGGATTTCAGTAGCCTGCAATAACTGACCCGAAGTCACCCTTTTATCAATAGGAGATAGGTCTTTTATCTGGGGAAAATTAGGGTTTTACTAGCAATAAAATCTATCATTGTTTTTCCCATATTCTCACCTTATTCACCAGTTATAAACCCATTTTCAATGGTGATTAACTATGGCACCTATCAAGCTCAATGGGCTTGCCAAACATATACTATTTATAAAGTTGTTCTCGATAAACAGGTTTTCACCAAAAATTAGCACTATCTCAGATTGGCATTAACGTAAGGACGGCACTGAAATATAATTTATTAATGAAATAAATATATTTTTTTACAATGGGCGGCGGGTCTCTTTATAAGTAAACAGCGCTAGCGTATTTGTATTTTTCTCCTTGTGAGGGTGCAGATAAAACTGAAGTTTTATGTATTATATCTGCCGTTATTTTTATGTCTAATCACTTTTTAAAGGGGTTGGTTCAATTAGCTGCAAGGAGATTATGTTTCTGCGCACATTTCTGGTAATTACGGTAATTAAAATTTTGCTCATTGCCGTAATTACTCGCACACCCCTAAGAGCAGCAAAAACGCCAAAGCATGCGAGACGTTACTACAGAAATCGTGCGGATACTTGATTTAATCCCAAAGTCTCAGAATTCCATTAAGTTAGCCACAGTATGATAATGGTATCCGGTCTATAGGTCGACAGTGTATACGTCGATCTCTATTGGTCGACAGTAACTAGGTCGACAGGGTCTCTAGGTCGACAGGGTCTCTAGGTCGACATGTTCTAGGTCGACAGGTCAAAAGGTAGACATGAGTTTTGCACATTTTTTTCTTTTTTTGAACTTTTTCTTACTTTACGATCCACGTGGACTACGATTGGGAACGGTAACCTGTACTGAGCGCAGCGGCAATGGAGCAACGCACTAATTTGGGTCCCCGGTCACCGTACGGCGAAAAACGACACCAATTATTTTTTTTTAACTCATGTTGACCTTTTGACCTGTCGACCTAGAAATTATCCCCATCGACCTAGTTACTGTCGACCAATAGTGGTCGACCTAGACACTGTCAAACTAAGTGAGGTCGACCTTCAATACCACATCCCATGATAATAAGCTCTTGAAATAAATTTCACCCTCTGTCACAGGCAGTGTACACTGTACCCCTGAAACCACGGGGACATGATCGGAGCTACAGACAGGCCATGAAACATTTTGATTAATAATGAACCAAATGCCAGTTGTTCCAGTGGTCAGGCGTACTGCGCCTGTCTGTCACCGGCCGCTCGCTGCCTGTACAGGGAAGTGCCAGGCTGCTAGGGGAATGTGCTGAAAGTGTCACTAGTGGGACATATGAATGGATTTAGAGAAGTCGCCTGAGGGCGGCTCACTCGGCAAGGCTGGTGTTTGACGTAAGCTGTCCTGGGCACTGATAAGTCAGGTCAGGATGGAAATAGCCTGTATTTATGGTTCAAGCTATTTTCCATAGGCACATCTTGCATTCTTCCTGTGGATACAAAACCTGGATTATTAACGCCTCCTCTGCCAGCTGGAAATGGATATTAATGCTGTATTTAAAGAGAAATTGCACTGTACAATTTCTAGGCTTGTAATAAATACAAATTCGCTTGTCTCTATTTATGAAGGGAACTGCGTTGCCATAACACCAAAGTCATCTCTAATATAACAATCTCCTGGATTAAACGGAAGTGTTGCATGATTTGCAGTGTTCTTTTGGTGTTATGATTAGAAAGATTCCTAAAAAACACAACATTTAGGGGGATATGTACAAAACCTTATAAAGATAACAGGTGGAAAAGTTGCCTATATCCAATCAGCTTCTAGCTCTCATTTTATAGAATGTACTTGATATTTGACAGCTAGAAGCTGATTGTTTGGTTGCTATGGGCAACTTCCCCCTTAAACACCAGTGGACACTGTAAATTTTAGCAGGCTCATATAAAACTACAGGGAACGTCTACTGTACTTGTTAACGGGATAAATAGGCAACAGAGGAGGTGCTGTAAAATCTGATGCATGCAGAGGAGAACGTTAGAGGGTCTGTTCCCCTAAAACTGTACAATGTGCCGAGTGTGCAGTGTTAATTAATTTTGACATGGATTTTCAATTTAATTTTAGTCTAGTGTCACTTATTTAGAATTGTAGTTGGTTTACAGTCACATTTTAGTCATTTTCTTTTGCTTTGTTTTAGTCAAGATTTAGTCAGTGGCTCTCAGGGTTTTTTTTGTAGTCTAATTTTAGTCCCCGTTTAGTCATAACTTTGCAGATCGTTTAATGATACTATAATGGATTTTGCCTGCCTTTAACTACAGTATGTGTTTAGTAAATTAGCCTCAGTAGGCTGAGAAAGTGTTACATACTGAGTCTGACTTACCGTAGTGCTCCCACATATCATATGCACATGAATGCCTTAAGTTTGTTAGAACAAACAAGTGCAATACACAATCTTATTTCCTTCACAGCAGGACATATTAATTTTCTACAAATATCTAGAACACATAAATTGCACTTTAAAAATGTAAAACCCTACTTCCAGTGTTAACTTTAACAAGGATTTTAACTCTTAGTCACTTTTTTTTATTTTTACTTTGTTTTAGTTAAGATTCAGTCAGTGGATCTGAGATTTTATTTTATTCTAATTTTAGTCCTGAAATAAACCAGTTGTCGAATGCATTTAGTGCAGTGGCAGAACTTGCAGCGGTGCAGCCGGTGCATTGCAATGGGGCCCACCGCAATCAAGGGGCCCTCAGCCAGCGACATTATAATGAGTCAAATTGACTCATTATACACCGCCTGCCACTGTGCTGCCGGCTGTAGCTGGCTGAAGGAGAGGAGCAGAGAGTCGCTCCGACAGGAGGAGGAGGACTCGGGGGCCTGCGGCAGCGTAACGGGCTCATCACCTGGCTGGCCTTTCACGTCGGTGCGGCTGCAGCTGTGTCTCCATTGGCCACAGTGAATGATTGGAGGAGTGACGGGCGGGATCTCCGGAGTGCTCTGTCTCTGCAGTGCTGCTGCAGTGAGGAGCTTAGCAAGTTACAAACGATGCCAGCACGGAGAAAGCCAGCCAGCTGCCAGGTTTAGCAAACTACACTATGTTTTGAAAATATATATATTTTTTTTAAACAAATCCCATTACACTCCTCTCTCTCTCTCTCTCCTGTCTATCTATCTTTATCTACTCTATCTATCTATCTATCTATCTATCTATCTATCTATCTATCTACTACTGTATCTATCTATCTATCTATCTATCTATCTATCTATCTATCTATTTATCTATCTATAAACACACACATTCCAATGGTCCTATATTCAACCTCTGCGGGGCAGGCCTTACTTTATATATATATATATATATATATATATATATATGTACAGGCTCTTGCTGTGTGGTGTAACGTGTATAAATGGCTTTTCTACGCTGTAATGTGTATAAGGGGCTCTTACTGTGCAGTATTACATGCATAAGGGGTTCTTACTGTGTGGTGTAACGTGTATAAAGGGCTTTTCTACGCTGTAACGTGTATAAGGGGCTCTTGCTGTGCAGTATAACATGCATAAGGGGCTCTTACTGTGCAGTGTAATGTGTATAAAGGGCTTTTCTACGCTGTAATGTGTATAAGGGGCTCTTGCTGTGCAGTATAACATGCATAAGGGGCTCTTACTGTGTGGTGTAATGTGTATAAGGGGCTCTTACTGTGCGGTGTAACGTGTATAAGGGGCTCTTACTGTGCGGCGTAATGTGTATAAGGGTCTCTTATTGTGCGGTGTAACGTGTATAAGGGGCTCTTACTGTGTGGTGTAACATGTATAAGGGGCTCTTACTGTGCGGTGTAATGTGTATAAGGGGCTCTTATTGTGCAGTGTAACATGTATAAGGGGCTCTTATTGTGCGGTGTAACGTGTATAAGGGGCTCTTACTGTGCGGTGTAACGTGTATAAGGGGCTCTTACTGTGCGGTGTAACGTGTGTATGGGGCTCTTACTGTGCGGTATAATGTGTATAAGGGGCTCTTACTGTGCGGTGTAACGTGTGTATGGGGCTCTTACTGTGTGGTGTAATGTGTATAAGGGGCTATTACTGTGCGGTGTAACGTGTGTATGGCGCTCTTACTGTGCGGTGTAATGTGTATAAGGGGCTATTACTGTGCGGTGTAACGTGTGTATGGGGCTCTTACTGTGCGGTGTAACGTGTATAAGGGGCTATTACTGTGCGGTGTAATGTGTATAAGGGGCTATTACTGTGCGGTGTAATGTGTATAAGGGGCTATTACTGTGTGGTGTAATTTGTACAATGAACACTACTGTGCAGTGTAATGTGAATTGGTACTATTCAGTGGCCATGCCTCTTCTCTTTGAAGCCACGTCCCTGTTTTAGATATGAAAGAGCGTGAGGGGGGGAGGGCTTAATTATTTGTGGCGCAAGAGCACAAAAATGTCTAGTTACCGCTCTGTATGTTGGTTACTAATGTATGTAGTATATGTAGCTCACTAATGCTGTCTGTAGTACATTGTGATTCTGATACTGGGTGACTTATCTACTGGATCAGGAGTCGCTGCGATGAGTCTCTTGCCCGGTTGGCAGAAAGGCTACCTTCACCCCCAGGGAGGAGCGGCCCCTCTCCGAGTCTCCGTCTCTTCCTTTCTGTCTCTCTGAAGCGATCCTGCTCTTGCCACTCTGCTGAGGATCTGCCCATCGCCGACGCAAAAACCCAAGGAGGAGAAGAAGAGCTGCCCCCCAAGCGATGGAGTTCTGACCTGAGTCTAGGCAAGCAAAGGGGTTTCGGAATCCCTGCCCCCCCTCCCCCATTCATACTTCTGCTGTGCCCTCTGACCCATTCCCTACATACACAGCACACACTCCACACAGGGTGTCAGTATTATTCATGTACAGTGCAGAGTAATTTTGATTAAAGACTATTTTGCATTGTACATGAATAATACTGATACCCTGTGTACCCCAAGAGTCCCTAATTTGGTATTTGGGGGGCCCAAAGCATTGTGTTGCACCTGGGCCCACCACTCACTAGTTCCGCCACTGGTTTAGTGAAAAGTTTTGACAAAATTTGCACTGCGTGTGTGTACCTACTAGAATACCATGACCATCTCCACTATCTGCTATAAAACCATCCCCACCATGACCTGTTTAGTGAACTTTTCTGTGATGTAGTTTATTTGTCTTCTAAATATTCCTAAACATTAAGGGAATGAGAATAGATGGAAAGAAGAGAACGATAATTAGAGTAACCGCACTCTCCTGCAGATATTCCAAATACATCCTTTCCAGGGCCTCAATTCTGATCCTGGCTTCAGAATTTAGGGAAAGCTGTATATAATGTCTGTGAAATATATAAGCATTGCCCATTTATACTGTTATGTAAAATAATGTACAATATATACTTATACAAATGAAACCAACAGAAAAATACGCACTAATAACAGCCTAAAAATTAGTATCCTCTGGAACAGTGGGGGTAATTCCAAGTTGATCGCAGCAGGATTTTTCATAGCAGATGGGCAAAACCATGTGCACTGCAGGGGAGGCAGATATAACATGTGCAGAGAGAGTTAGATTTGGGTGGGGTGTGTTCAATCTGCAATCTAAATTGCAGTGTAAAAATAAAGCAGCCAGTATTTACCCTGCACAGAAACAATATAACCCACCCAAATCTAACTCTCTCTGCACATGTTACATCTGCCCCACCTGCAGTGCACATGGTTTTGTCCAACTGCTAAAAAATTTCCTGCTGCGATCAGGTCTGAATTACCCCCAGTATCTGGATAGATTTACACTGTCTAGATAGACAGTCAGTATTGTAGGTCAACACCATATGGTTGACATGTTAGGTCGACAGGGTCAGGAGGTCAACAGGTAAAAGGAAGACAGTGCTTAAGGCTGACAAGTTCAAAAGGTCAATATGGCAATGGTCGACACAAGTTTATTTGTGTTTTTAACATTTTTTTAAACTTTTGCTTGATTGACCATCCGCATGGACTAAGATTGGGAATAGTAACCTGCGAGGCAAGTGAAGCTATATAGATGTGCTATAACTGGGGTCATATCTCATGAAACATAGAAAATTACGCAAAAAAAAACACAACCCGTAAAAAAATTTGTGTTGACCTTTTCTGTGTCGATCATTTCAATGTCGACCTTCTGACCCTGTTGACCTTTTGTACCGTTGACCTTTTCTACCGCCTACCATTTCCATGTCGGCCTTTTGACCCTTCAACCTTTTGACCCTGTGGATCTAATGCATGTTGACCGTATGAGGTCAACCCAATGACTGTCCATATAATGCCTGTAGACCTTCTATACCACACCCCTGTGAAACAGTTAAAGGTTTTATGCGAACTTCGGGATCTGGTCTCTAGGTCGACAGTAACTAGGTTGACACTATCAAGGTCGACCACTATTGGTCGACAGTAGCTAGTTTCTAGGTCGGCAGGGTCTCTAGGTTGACATGTTCTAGGTTGACAGGTCAAAAGGTCGACATGAGTTTTTCACAGGTTTTTTCTTTTTTTGAACCTTTTCATACTTAACGATCCACGTGGACTACGATTGGAATGGTAACCTGTGCTGAGCGCAGCAGTAGCGGAGCGAGGCACCTTGCCCGAAGCATGGAGAGCAAAGCGAGCCATGTGAGGGGACACGGAGCACTAATTGGGGTTCCCTGTCACTCTATGAAGAAAACGACCCTCCCCAAAAAAGAAGAAGCTCATGTCGACCTTTTGACCTGAATACCTACACCACGTCGACCTAAAGACCCTGTCGACCTAGAGACCCTGTCGACTAAGTTACTGTCGACCAATAGTGGTCGACCTAGACACTGTCGACCTAGATACTATCTACCTTCCATACTGCAACCACGAACTTCAACCTGCTGTTCAGTATAACTCTTAGGGAGGTATCCAATTACCTGAGAAGAAACATCGATTTTTCCAGATGTTTCACCCATATTTTTTCTTTACATGCTATCCAATTTGGTGTCTTGTGAAAAAAAAATAATGTTCTCACGAAAACACACAGGTTCAGTGAAACCTGTGTGTTTTTCGGTAGAAACAGCCGAAAACGGAGCTGTTTCCGGTGATTTGGTTTCGCCTGCCTGAGGCAGGTGAAACAAAATCCCTGATAATTGAATGCCCCCCTAAATAATATTGTTCTTTCATTCCAAAATGATGTGTTTAATACTATCCTTTTCAGACCAGCCCATGTAAAGTGAGTGGTGCATCTGTAGGCAGACTGCACATTCTCACCACAGGAGAAGAGTACGGCTTTCTACTGTTCTGTGTAAAAATGAAGATTCTGTCAACGATTATGTCATGTTCTTTTTTTGTTTTGTTCTGTAGATAAAAATGTGTTGTTTGGACTATAAACCTAAGCTGTTAACTAAAGCAAAGCTTGACATTTACGATGGAACAAAACACTCCCCTTAATGATGCTTGTGTTTCCCCCAAATATAATATGGATGTCAGCAACGAATTTTATACCAAGCCATGTTCCAGTATTTTAAAGGTCAGACCGTTCTTTCATTTGCAGAAACCTAATTACCATGGACGCAGTAGGCTTTCTTAGGCCATAGATAGACCTTCTAGGTTATGGGCCAAATATGGCAATTAAACTAATTGGTGTTGTTAAGTTTTAAAGCCCTGAAGGGGTTAATACATATTTTAAAAGACCTCCTATTATCCCCCCGAGATCGAGATGGCGGCGTGACATTTCCAGACTTACAGGTTTATCCTTTTGATCTATAAGAATTGAATAAGTCATTTAATATGCACTTTTTGCCTGCACAAGGTCGTTTTGTCGACGATCAATATGTCGGCAGTGAATATGCCGAACAGGAGAATGCTGGCATTATTATGCCGACATGATTGTAGTGCTAGTTAAGGCATTTTAACTGCATGGGCAAGGGTGTAGCTACCATAGGTGCAGGCAGTACAGCTGCTATGAGGCCCAGAGCTGAGAGGGGCCACCTTCCCTGTCACAGTTACATGTGTTATATACAGGACGTAGCTACCGTAGGTGCAGGGAGTGCAGCTGCTATGGGGCCCAGAGCTGAGAGGGGCCACCTTCCCTGTCACAGTTACATGTGTTATATACAAGGGTGTAGCTACTATAGGTGCAGGCAGTGCAGCTGCTATGAGGCCCAGAGCTGAGAGGGGCCACCTTCCTTGTCACAGTTACATGTGTTATATACAGGGTGTAGCTACCATAGGTGCAGGCAGTGCAGCTGATATGGGGCCCAAAGCTGAGAGGGGCCACCTTCCTTGTCACAGTTACATGTGTTATATACAGGGCATAGCTACCATAGGTGCAGGCAGTGCAGCTGCTATGGGGCCCAGAGCTGAGAGGAGCCACCTTCCCTGTGACAGTTACATGTGTTATATACAGGGAGTAGCTACCATAGGTGCAGGGAGTGCAGCTGCTATGGGGCCCAGAGCTGAGAGGGCCCACCATCCCTGTCACAGTTACATGTGTTATATACAGGGTGTAGTTACCATAGGTGCAGGCAGTGCAGCTGCTATGGGGCCCAGAGCTGAGATGGGCTACCTTCCCTGTCACAGTTACATGTGTTATATACAGGGAGTAGCTACCATAGGTGCAGGGAGTGCAGCTGCTATGGGGCCCAGAGCTGAGAGGGGCCACCTTCCCTGTCACATTTACATGTGTTATATACAGGGTGTAGCTACCATAGGTGCAGGCAGTGCAGCTGCTATGGGGCCCAGAGCTGAGAGGGGCCACCTTCCCTGTCACAGTTACATGTGTTATATACAGGGTGTAGCTACCATAAGTGCAGGCAGTGCAGCTGCTATGGGGCCCAGAGCTGAGAGGGGCCACCTTCCCTGTGACAGTTACATGTGTTATATACAGGGAGTAGCTACCATAGGTGCAGGGAGTGCAGCTGCTATGGGGCCCAGAGCTGAGAGGGCCCACCATCCCTGTCACAGTTACATGTGTTATATACAGGGTGTAGTTACCATAGGTGCAGGCAGTGCAGCTGCTATGGGGCCCAGAGCTGAGATGGGTTACCTTCCCTGTCACAGTTACATGTGTTATATACAGGGAGTAGCTACCATAGGTGCAGGGAGTGCAGCTGCTATGGGGCCCAGAGCTGAGAGGGGCCACCTTCCCTGTCACAGTTACATGTGTTATATACAGGGTGTAGCTACCATAGGTGCAGGCAGTGCAGCTGCTATGGGGCCCAGAGCTGAGAGGGGCCACCTTCCCTGTCACAGTTACATGTGTTATATACAGGGTGTAGCTACCATAGGTGCAGGCAGTGCAGCTGCTATGGGGCCCAGAGCTGAGAGGGGCCACCTTCCCTGTCACAGTTACATGTGCTATATATACACAGTGTAGCTACCATAGGTGCAGGGAGTGCAGCTGCTATGGGGCCCAGAGCTGTGAGGGGCCACCTTCCCTGTCACAGTTACATGTGTTATATACAGAGTGTAGCTACCATAGGTGCAGGGAGTGCAGCTGCTATGGGGCCCAGAGCTGAGAGGGGCCCATCTTCCCTGTCACCATTACATGTGTTATATACATTTTTCACCATTGGGTGGTATGTAGGGGTCCTTTCAAACTTTTTCCTTGGGGCCTGCAATATATCTAGGTATGCCCCTGGACCTGCTCATTGTAGTGTGGTATAAAATGAACTGGAGGGCATTATAATGTTATATAATATGAACCGGGGCAGTGTAATGAGGCACAATATGAACGGGGAGCACTATATATCATAATGTGAATTGGGGGTACTGTGCGGCATAATGTGTACTGGCAACTCTGAACTGTGACATAGGGTGAACTTAAGCACTACTGCGATTCATAAAAGAAACTAGGGCACTACTATAGGGCATAAAATTACCAACTGCTGCAGAGAAGTGTCTCTAGAAGCATTGGGACGGGGGCCCCTTCTAAATGTTGCTATGGGGCTCAGAAAATTCTGGCTACGCCCCTGTGCATGGGCATCGTAACTTTAAACATAACGCTTTACCATCATGGTTAAAATTCAAATGCCGGTTATTTCGACATTTACAGAACCAGTCCTCAGTGATCGCAGAGACCGTATTCTCATGAATGGCCGCCCTGCGCTTTTACATATGTCCAACAGATCTGCTTTCAAAAGTGGATTTCCATTTGCTGTTGCAATTCCTCAATAGTAAGAACAGATTGATATTCCGGGTTGAGTATGATTTACCGAAGGACAAAATACCGACGCTTATAATCCCGACAGCCATTGACCAACAGTTAAAAATAGCGACACGGTCAAAATACTGAAGTTCATTATGCCGACATGTTCAAAATGCCGACATGGTCAGAATGCCAACATTTCAAAATACTGACATGGTCAGAATGCCAACATTTCAAAATACTGACATGAGTTTTTCTTTTTTTGTGTGTGTGTCAATGTTGACATACTGTAGATCGACATGGGCACCGTGTAAGTATACCGGTGCCTCGGCACACTATTATATTCCCCCTCCAGGTCCAATGGGATGGTAAAGTATGATGAACAAGTCTGTTTTTAAGCAAAAATTCCTTAAAAACGCATGTCGGCATTTGAAATGCGGGTTTTCTGACTATGTCGGCATTTTGAACATGCCAGCATAGTGAATGTCAGTATTTTGGCCATGTCTGTATTTTGACTGTCGGGATTATGACCGTCGGTATTGCGTCTGTCGGTAAATCAACTGCTACCCAATATTCCAGGTAGTTACCAAATGCAGGTTGTAGAACAGGCAGCTACTGTATGAAGGTGCTCAGCAGACAACCATACAGTGCTGCCTGTATAGAGATGTTCTGCTTTCTGTTCCGTATGCATATAAATGCTTAGTTCTCTTTCCAGTTAACCTTATTCTGTATCTTGTGGTTTTTCTTTTTTTTTTCTTTTATGCAAATGTAAAGCTTTTTGAGTCCTATTATTATTACAACATGTTTTCCTTCATAAAAACTTTTATTTGGTTTTAGGTAACACACACATAAAAAGAAAACCAATGCAGAGATCAATGATATCATAGTACTATACGAAATAATTAATACAACAGGATCATTTAAGACCATTTATGATGTCAATACTGAATGTGACATGTAACCTAAAGATTAAAGTTGTGATGTAATTTTTATGCATTCATGTGACTTCATTTTTCATAACTGTCCTCCTACAAATCTCCTTTTCAAAATCTCTCTGCCAGACACAGACTCAGGTGGTCATTCCGAGTTGATCACTCGCTAGCAGTTTTTAGCAGCCGTGCAAACGCTATGCCGCCGCCCACTGCGAGTGTATTTTAGCTTAGCAGAAGTGTAATCGCTTGTATCGCAGAGTGGCTACAAAGTTTTTTTGTGCAGTTTCAGAGTAGCTTAATACCTACTCAGCTCTTGCGATCACTTCAGACTGTTCAGTTCCTGTTTTGACGTCACAAACCCGCCCAGCGTTCGCCCAGCCACGCCTGCATTTTCCCTGGCACGCCTGCGTTTTTCCGAACATTCCCTGAAAACGGTCAGTTAACACCCAGAAACACCCACTTCTTGTCAATCACTCTGCGGCAGCCAGTGCGACTGAAATGCTTCGCTAGACCCTGTGCAAAACTACATCGTTCGTTGTGTCCGTACGGCGCGTGTGCGCATTGCGCCGCATACGCATGCGCAGAACTGCCGTTTTTTTAATCTGATCGCTGCGCTGCGAACAAATGCAGCTAGCGATCAACTCGGAATGACCCCCTCAGTCAGTCAATCTGCTATATAGACACAGGCTCACACCCCTCAGCATGTCCTTTGAAAGCAGAGAGGGGAGAAGGAGGATGCAACAATGCACGCAGAGCTCAGAGGGGCTTTCCAAAGCTTCTCTGCTCATAACATCATGTGACATGTGACTGTGTCTGCCATGGTAGTCCACAATCGTAAATCATTGATAATTGTAGGAAGAATAAAAAAGAAATCTCGACCTTCTTTTTTGTTCAGGGGATTAATGTTTTATGGAAAGTTTATAAAGATTAGGGAGTGTGAAAGAAGCTGCGTGAGGTCATTTAGAAGAGAATCCAGAGTTGACATCACTGGTGATTAAGGGTCTGGCGCTGAGTCGGATGCAATGCGGCTGACAGGCATATGCAGAAATGCGCAAATTCGCTCCCCCGCATCTTCGCTATTTGTGAGTCAGAATCAGCCCCTAATGGCGTAGTATAAAGTGCATTAGTAAAATATCCTATAGAAGCTGTGTATGGAGTCTATGAAAATATTAAGAAAAATATTTTAATAGACTTTTAGAAAATCAGATGTAATAATATCAGACACCATGTTTAAAAAAAAAAAGGTTTTGCTCTGTTATTGAGATAAGCCGTGATTATTTACAATGCAGACAAATGTCTGTATCATTTTTGCTGTATATTTATTTTCTTGGAATGAAAATTCAATATTTCCCGTACGGGCTGTATTTTTATAGATTGTAAAATAAGTAGCTAGAAAGTGATGTAAGTGGATGATGAAGAGGAAGCTGCAGGTTATGGCTGTTACTTTGTAACAATGTAATGATCGGCTGTTTAGAAAACCTTTTACATTCTACATCTATTTTCCCCAGATTCATTCCTAGTCACTTCACATCCCCGCACTGGTTAGAACTGAGCGTCAGAGGTAAAATGCTGTGTGACAGTGCATCCTAATCATTCCAGGCAATGTTGGGGAAGAGAGAAGGGACAGCTTGAGATATCGTCCTTGAATTGCCCTTGAGTCAAATCAGATGAGGGACGAGGGGGAGAGAGAGGGAAAAAAAATCCTACAAGGCTTCCATGGAAATTGCAGAACCCGGTGCAAGAATCTATGAGCCACGGCCCTCTGTTCCCGGCCTCTGATGCATGGGTGAATATTTTCTGTAAGATCTCAAGTATTATCTTAGCCCTCTCAGAGACAGGTCAGGAGCCAATGAATTACCTACATAAAACCGATGATTGGGCGATCAGCAAGGTCACTGTTGTGGTTTGCATCAGATACTGCGCTGTAAAGTTATTCTATGTTGCAGGGTTCAGATCATTAATTCATATTGTGTAGCGCAGAGGAGGAATCCGGTGAGATTTGATGAAAGATATAGGATTCCGCCTGAGTGTTCTTCGTATTAACCATTTTGTTATGGAAAAGAATGTACTGACATCTACAGTTGTGCCGAGAGGGGAGGAGGGTACAAATTGCCCGGGCCCAGGTCTGATGGAGGGGCCCAGTTCAGGGCCGGATTAAGCCTTGGGGGTGCCCGGGGCACTTAAGACAGGGGGGCCCCTGGTGGAAGGTGGGGGATGTATATTAGATTGTGCATACCTCCCAACATGTCCCATTCCAGGAGGGAGAAAATGCTCTCTACCCGGACTTCCCTCTTAATTGATGATTGATGTCACCTGTGTTGACCTACTAAATTGATAAGAAAGGAGTTTCACCACAGGTGATTGTAATCATAAATTAAGACGGAAGTCCGGGTAGAGAGCATGTTGTCCCTCCTGGAATGGGTCATGGTAGGAGGTATAGATTGTGTATATTAGGTTTAAACCAATGGTGTATATTAGTATTAAAGCAATAGTTTAATAATGCCTGGGTACTGTTTATAAAGTAGCTCCACCTAATTGAAAGACAACTACTTTATAAAAAAATTCTTGTAGTGGAACAAAGACAAATTGAACAATCTTAAAATACACATAGAAAAATAAAATTATTTATCTAGTCACATGCAAGAATAGCAACAGCCTCTGTACTACTTACACACTGGGACAGGACTCAGGAGGACTCTGTGTGTGTCTCTAGCTATAGACCCAAATGGTTTAGTTGCATAAAAGTTTACACAGGACTCAGACACCCAGGCAGGGAGGAGGAGAAGCTGGGATCCCTGTGTCACTTACAGCTCTCTCCACCCTCCTATCTCTCCTCTGGTCAGAAATGTATGTCAGTTGCTCATGAAAAATTATATTCCTGTGTCTCTGCCTGTACTGCATACTGTCCTGCTTGTATTCGGGCTCTCACATTAAGAGAGAAAGCTAGTGTTATCAGTGTGCTTTGGCCGGGGGGCCCCTGACAGAGTGGGGCCCGGGGTACAGTATGCCCTGCAACCCCCCCTTAATTTGGCTATGGCCCAGTGGGGGTCCCAGTCCCCCTCCCTCAGCAGCTCTTCTCCTCAGCCCAGCACATGTTGCTGTGTGCTAGACTGCAGTGTGGCCAGGGATGTGCTTAAAATATAATTTTTTTCAGTTTTTTTTCTGAGTGCATGACCACGCCTCCTGTGATTAGGCCACGCCCCCTGAAAAGTACCTGGGGCCAAGTGAGGCTCTCTACTGCCCTGGACATCCACTAACACATAACTTCTTTTTTTGCCTAATATATTGATTATCTTCAGCAAGATAGCATTTTACTTAAAAGACGGTCACCAATAGTTATTCCATCTCTTTTTGTTTGTGGGCTTTAGGATTTGCTCAAGTAGAAGAGAGTCGGAGCAAGCATTCTAGTTGTTTAAAAGGATAGATCCCTCGGCTACAGTAGGATTTGGAAGCTAATAAATATGATTACAAACATTCCAGTCTGTATAAATCTGGACATACGCTCAATGAAATTAATTCACAGACTGAAAACAGCTGAAAAATGGTCTAAAACAGGCGGGCCCCATAGCAACATTTCCAGAGAGCTTCCTGCCCAACCATGCACCCTTTAGTGTGGGCCAGGCATTCGCCAATGGCACCCACCCTAACACACAGTGGGCAAGGGGTGAGCCTCAGTCAGCTAAACTGTTTAAGTGCAACAATGCTACTAGGTTGACTCTTTGATTCAAAATGATTGATTTTCTATAACCGATGTTGAATATTTTTTACCATCGAAGGGGGAAAAGCAGATGGTTTCCTGCCATCCATGGCTCAGAACCACCCAATGTATATTTTTTCCTACACTGACACACCCACAAAGCCCCGCCCCCAAGCTTTGATCTTCCGGCAGCCTCGTTAATAGTAAAGCAGGGATGACATCTGTAGGTGAAAACATCGTTGGTTTCTTTGCAGTAGGTTTTATATCATTGAGGTAAACTATTTTGTTTTTACTTGAAGCCCGAGGTGCGTGGCTTCATCACCCAGTGGTCTGTGCAAAAAATCGTGCTGGGGGCGTAGGTACTTGGACCCTCTCCAAAAGGAGAAGGGCCCCGTTACTCCCCAGACCCTCAGTTCCAAAAGGCCTACTGAGGGAAAAAGAGTTTGTGGGTCCCTCTTTGCTGAAGCGCAGAGGGACCCTCGAGTATCCCCAGGGTTGGCCGAAGCTTCCCCCTGGGGAACGAAACAGTCTCCAGCCCTCCCCAAAAGAAGAGGGCCCCTACAACTAGGGGAGAGGGTGGCCCATACGGGTCTCACCTAAACCCCGCCAAAAACGTGACACACACACACACACACAAAAAAAACCCACAAAATAAGTGCAGTGCAGTGTAGTGCAAAAAAAGTGCAGCACACATGAATAAATAAATAAATAAATAAACCTGCACTGCACATGGGGGGTAATTCCAAGTTGATCGCAGCAGGAATTCTGTTAGCAACTGGGCAAAACCATGTGCACTGCAGGGGGGGCATATATAACATGTGCAGAGAGAGTTAGATTTGGGTGGGGTGTGTTTGAAAGGATCCCTACCTCTCTTTGATTACCTCGATGTGATGGCCACTGACGTCAGTGAGAGCAATCCTTAACGTTACAGATAATACACGACACCATGTAGTTAAGAATCACTCTCTTTATTTAATAAATTACAGCGTACTATATAGAAGAGAAACATGGGTGTATACAATATGTGCAAGCATATGATTGGATAAATAGAAGTAGCATACGACATTACATGCGGGATATTTTAGTAACACACAGAAGTAACAGTTTTGATCTAGTATGTAATTGTCCTTGAAGATAAGACACACACAAGCCTTATATTATATGAACAGACAAAGGCATCTTGTAGAGAGTGCGTACGTGTCTATTCAAACACATAACAATTCATATAGCATGTTTAACCCTTCAATCCCCTCTTAGAATCATGATTGTTATATGACATGATTCTTAAGTGAGGCTCCTTTCTTGTTCCTCCAGTTCTTGAGATATTGGGCATAATCGTCGGGTCCCTTACTATCAGAGGAGGTGACAGGACTGGGGGTTATATCATAGTACATCAGGGCCTTATCAATGCCTTTGGAGGTAAGTTTCTTTCCACAGGGAATTACACAATAAACTATAATGCCTAAAAGAATTAAAGTTACAAGTATGAATATGCTTATTTGCACAAGAGCCTGTTTCCAATTTTCAAACCACCCAAAATATTGGCTCCATGGGTTATCAATACCTGAATTTTTCTTGAGTTCTATGGATAAGGTTTCTAACTTGTTTATGGCTAAAGTAACCTTACCATTGGGACCAGTGTTGTCAGGAATATATGTACAACAGCCTTCCACCTTACTAATGTAAACACATGTACCGCCTTTTTCTGCTAGAATCATGTCAAGGGCCATTCTATTTTGAAATGTCATTTGGGAAGTGGCTTCTAGCTGTTCAGCTATACCTTTAAGAGCATCTTTGGTATCATTAACAAATCTTTGTTGATTATAATATATATAATTAATCCAGGCTACGTTTTTATTTACAGTTACTATAGGGAACAATGACTCAAAACCCGCAGCCACCTCATCTCTAGCTTTGAACTCATTTGGAACACCTCTTGGGACCCCTATAGCATCAATGTACACGTGGGGGTCAAAGCTACCTCCTGGGAGTGCTCTTTTCTTTCGATTAGCAGGAGTATTAGAGGGAGGATTGGGGTCATCGGTGATCATTAGGAGTGGCATTATGACTTTGGCCAGGGCACACTCACCATACCATGGTGTGTCTAATTTAGTTCTAAGCTTCATATCCCCACATATATAATAAATGTCGCCTAGTGATCTAGTTTGGTTGACTAAAACAGTTGTTCTTTTATTTGCACAATACCCTGGTGGGAAGGTTTTTAAATTTCTCCCTGGGGTGATGTTAGATGTATAACAGGTATAGTTTCCAGGATATATGGTTATGGTATTTCCTGGGTTGGGATTTTTTGACAATATGGGATATTCCCTTTTCCACATTTCGCACTGACTGTCATTTGTTTTGGTGTCATTAAAAAGGCTGAAAAAACAATTTTCCTGTTCTAGGGGTATATTAAGGGGCACTGTACCTAGGTGGGGCCTAGATTTGCCACAGACATAACAGTTGCTTTTATTGTGTTTGTTAGCACTATACTTCATCCATTCCAACCAAAAATTAATGTCAGAGAAACCAGTTTCAATAGCTAGGGTGTCTTCAAAGGTACGGTTAGTAATAGCCACCATATCTTTAGAAGTGGCAATATGGGGCTTTAAAGGTTTGTTTTGGGGAGCAATTTTAGGCTGGTATTTTGGGTTTTTTATACATATCCCATAAATAAAACCTTTGTCTTGCACTATAGTATCCTGCTTGCCACCCCACAGCTTCCCAGGAATTACAATTAGATCCATAATATCTAATGTCATAGTACCATTCGTCAGTAACACAAATATATACTGTCTCAGACATTCCTGATTTCCTCCTGTGTTGTATATAATATTTGTCATCAGCAATTTTGGGGAACATAAAATAGTCAAGGATATATGTGGCTACGTGTGTGTTAGAGGAATTATACCACAAGGTGGGGACCCCATCTGTTTGTGTGATGTCAACCTCACATATTGTGTGGTGAGTGAGGGCCAGTAGGGCTATCAAGGTAGTCCCCAGGATAAAGATAGGGGACAGGTTCCTCATCTTCTTCTGTTCTTCTTTCTTCGCTAGGTGGGAGGTCAGGGCTGTCTGCCCCGGTTCGTACCTCACTGGAATCACTTGCTTCCCTCTCTAGGTCTGGTCTAGGAACCTTTTTTACTCGAGATGCATGGATCCAGGTAGGACTTTCCTCTGTCAGGACTGCTGTTCGGGTAGCTGCTACGACCTCTGTCTCTGGACCATAGGTGAAGTCTCCTGGGCTCTTGTTCCTGGGGAGCACCTTCACCACGACTCTGTCTCCGACTTTAAAGGGGTGTGTAGGTTCCTGTGGATTCAAAGGGTTTTTACAAACAACCTCATGTTCAATTTCATTCAGTTTTGTTATCAGGGACCTGACATACTCTTCTCTGATGAGTTCTAGATCTCCTTCCTGTATTACTAGTGGTTTCTTAGCCCAGGGTGTAGGAAAAGGCCTACCCATTAGTATTTCAAATGGGGAGTAACCCAGAGTCTTTTGTGGGGTCATTCTGATCTCTGCTAGGATAATAGGAAGGACCTTCTTCCATTTATGGAAGGTACCCCCTGTGGCCTTCCTAAGCTTGTCTTTGAGGGTCCTATTCATGCGTTCTACGACCCCTGAACTCTGCGGGTGATACGGGATGTGGAATTTCCATTCCACCTGCAGGGCCTTTACCAAGGCCTGTGTAATTTTTGCTGTAAAGGCGGAGCCTTTATCACTATTGATTTGCAATGGGCACCCCCATCTGGGGATGATTTCCTGAGTTAGGATCCTAGCAACTGTCTTTGCATCCTCAGATTTAGTGGGGAATACCTCTGGCCATCGAGAGAACATGTCTACAATGACCAGGGCATACTCCTGTTTACCAGTACCTGGGATATGGGTGAAGTCAATTTGCAGGTGTGTAAAGGGTGTGGTGGGGTATTCAAGATGCTGATGTTTTGCCTTGTCAGGGTTGTTGGGGTTGTTTCGCAGACAAGTGATGCATCTACTGACATACTGATCTACTAATGACTTGGCATCCGTGACATAGAAATCATTACGTAAGAGTAAGGTAGTTGTTGCCTTACTGTGGTGTCCTATGCCATGGTAGTGGGCAATAAACAAGGGTGCACTGGACTGGGGTATACAAGGTTTCCCCTCTTTGCAGATTAATCCTGTTTTAGGATTCTTCTGCAAAACTGGGTAAGTCCAGTCAGCTAGGTCGGCTTTGGAGGCTGAGGCCTGTAACTGGGTGATCAGGTAGTGGTTGTCGAGAGCTGGGGGGGTCATGATGGACATGTGGGCCTGAGTGATGGGCTGTGAGGCCGCATGTTTGGCAGCAGAGTCAGCAAGAGCATTTCCAAGGGAGACTGCATCCTTCCCCCCCGTGTGTGCCCTGCAATGGAGGATTGCAATGTCAGAGGGCAGGGTTATGGCATGCAGAAGGTCAGAGATGAGTTGGGCATGTGATATGCCTTTTCCATCAGCTCCAAGGAAACCACGGCGTCGCCAAATGACCCCATGGTCATGCACGACGCCGTACGCGTATTTGGAGTCAGTGTAGATGGTGACTGGTTTATTCTGGTAAAGGTGACAAGCCCTTGTGAGAGCAATGAGCTCTGCAGCCTGTGCTGACTGGTAAGGAATGGGCTGTGCTTCCAGAATAATGTCAGGGAGAGTGACAATAGCATAACCCGCTTGGTACGTGGTGTCATTGGGTCTGCTACAGGAACCATCTACAAAAATGACATCCGCGTCGGGGACAGGGACAGGGGACATGTCCAGTCTGGGGGATGTTTCTGACTCAATGGAAGCTGAGCAGTCATGGGGTTCAGGAGGGTGGTCTTCAGGACCTTTGAGCCCCAGTAGAGCGTTGAGAATGGGTGCAGGACCTGAAGAGTTGGTGGCATACTTAATGGTGAGGGAGGGGTTGTTTAAAAGGAGAACCTCATATCCACTGAGGCGCTGAGCTGACATGTGTTGTGTGTGTAACCCTTTTAAAATGGTTAGAACATCATGAGTGGTGTGAAGTATTGTTGTGTGGCCTAGGGTGAGTGTGGTGGCCATTTCAGTTACCATTGCACAGGCTGCAAGTGCCCTGAGGCAAGCAGGCATACCTTGCACTGTGACAGGCATTACTTTGGAAAAAAATGCCACTGGGCGCAACTTTCCTCCATGAAACTGTGTGAGCACCCCCGCCATGGTTTTACAATTGTCCCTTGCAAACAAATGAAAAGGTAGTACATAGTTGGGGAGGCCAAGTGCCGGACTTTTCATTAACATACACTTTAAGCTTTCATATGCAGTTAACATTTCTTGTGACCATTGTACAATATTAGGTTTGTCTTTCAGTGTGGCTTGTCTCAAAATGTTATCATAATAGGAACAATCAGATATCCACTGTCTGCAGTAATTTACCATACCCAGAAAAGACAGCAGTTCCCTCTGGGTAGTTGGGGTGACCAGGCCCAATACAGACTGAATGCGCTGTGGACTGACTTTCCTTTCCCCCTGAGTGAGCACAAAACCCAAGTAATCCACATGCTTCTTACACCATTGCATTTTTGTTTTGGACACCTTGTGTCCACATTCACAGAGCCAGTTTAACAGTGATATACCATCCTCCCGGCAGGCCTCCTCAGTTTGACTACAGAGCAGCAGATCATCTGCATACTGTAGCAGGACTGAACCATGGTGAGGGTGCCAGGGCCCCAATGTGGCCTGGAGTACAATGCTATACACAACAGGTGCGTCAATGAAGCCCTGGGGTAAACGACACCAGGTGAGTTGCTTGCCCTCAAAAGAAAATGCAAAAAGTAACTGTGTCTGTGCATCCACTGGAATGCTAAAAAATGCATTTTTTAAATCAATTACCGAAAAAAATGCAGCATCTGCAGGGATAGCTGAAATGAGTGAGTTAATGTCAGGTACAATGGGTGCTATAGGCACAATGAGTTGGTTAATTGCCCTAAGGTCTTGTACAAACCTTACACTGCCATCTGACTTAGCAACTGGGTTGACTGGTGTGCAGTAAGGTGAAATTACGTGTCTGAGAATGCCTTGTTGGAGAAACTGTTGTATCATTGGTCTAAGACCTTCAATCTTCTCTTGTGACAAGGGGTATTGCTTTTGATAGACAGGTTGTGTGTCAGGTTTCAGGGTTGCTCTATATGGTGTGCAAGGAATGAGGCCAGTGTCATAGGGACCCTCCGACCATAGAGCAGGGTTTACTTTGTCAAAATCAGGTGTAATGTCTGTTGCTTCCCACACCGGTAGGTGTGGGGACTCAACCTCCAGGCCACTGCCAGTGGGTGAAGGGAGAATGGAGATTTCGAGCCTGCTAAGAAGATCCCTTCCCAGAAGATTAATTGGACATTCAGGTATTACAGTGAAATTGTGTTTACCCATATATGTGCCTCCCGTGGTTCTGACACTAAGGGCATCTGTCAGGTAAGCATCTGTGGGTATCCCATTGATTCCCATTGAAGGAGCAGTCTTTACCAAATGACCATCGTACAGGTCGACACACAAAACACTAGTAGTTGCCCCGCTATCTACCAGGAAAGGGATTGCTCTCTTTCCTATAATCAAGGTTAGTAGCGGTGGGTCCTTCCAGTGTCTGGTGAGCTGGGCAAAGGCTGGGATACCCTCCTCCGGGCCCCGTCAGTGGGAGGGGTCCTGCCAGTCAACTCGGAATCGGACATGATCCTGAAAGGGGTTGTTGTGTGACTGTCGGGGATGATCCCGGGAGGGAGCCGGAGCTTGGGGCTGTCGGTGGTTTTGTGAGGGACAAGGGCAATCCCTTGCCCAGTGATCGTCCCTTCCACAGTTGAAGCAGGAGGTTTGTTTCCTGCTGGCAGAGTCAGGGGGGTGGGGTGGCCTGGCTTGTGGGTTTTGATATCGGGCTGGATTACGGGGTGGGCCAGTGGAGTGCTGCTGGCGTCTATCTCCCCGACCTCTCTGATTTTGGTAATTATGAGTTGGGGCATTCTGCAAGGGTTTTTTAACATCAAAGCATCCTGCAGCTTCCTTTTCATATAAGTGCTTTTCAAATTCCTTAATATTATCAGAGGTCCAGGAAGAAACACCTTGCTTAACTGGGACCATAACAGATGGCAACAAGTTATTTACAAAGGTAGAAATTAGTAAATGGTCTGTATCTACAAGAGTGAGACCTGCATCTTCAGACCAACACTTTTTAAACCTCTTCCAGAACTCAGTGACAGTTTCAGTGGGCTTTTGTTTACATGCTACGGCAATGGGAAGAGAAGCCCGGGTTTTAAAAATCTCTTTCATATGGGTCTCAATTTCCTTCCACATCTCCGTTACACCGTCCCCAGTATTGAGAGGGTAGCGAACGGCATCGTTAAGGGTGGTAGGAGTGTTTATGGTGGGAATCTTTTTCCAATCCCACCCGTTGTAATGGTCTATAACCCCATCTATGATCAGCTTCATATCTTCTTGAGTATAGCTGCGTCCTGTGCAAGCCTTTTTCAAGTAAGCTATGCAGCCGTCAGGTGCAACAGTGGGTTTGGGACAGTTCTTAACAATTCTGTCTAAATCCTCTATTTCAATGGGTTTCTTTAACAACTGATCCCCTACTGTCATGAAGGGCAGGTGGGTGGCGACACCGAGGAAACCAGTGCCGGATCGCGTTGTGGAGGGGGTGAGAGGGTTGTCAGTAGCAATAGTTAAGTCAGCGTTGCGGCGGGAGACGGTTTGTCTGTTAGGAGTAGGGGCACTAGGGGCGGGGGTGGTTACGTCTATGTGGAGGGTACTGTCAGGGGGGGCTATTCCTCCTGAGCCTCCTTCTCCTTCCCCTTCCCCTCCTCCCCCTCCCCTTTGCATCGGCATTCGTGACAAAGCAACTGAGCCTCCTTCTCCTTCCCCTTCCCCTCCTCCCCCTCCCCTTTGCATCGGCATTCGTGACAAAGCAACTGCAGCTAAAAGATCTGTGTCTTTTAAGGAGGGGTATAGGGGACTGTAGGGCGGAGGAGAAGAGTTTTTCAGAAACTTGTTGCTTCTAAATTCCTCAGCTTTGTGTAGTCGGGAAGTTACAGATTTTATTCTACGCTGTTTCTGCTTGATATTTTTGTCATACCAATGAGGTGCTATCGTGAGCCATTGCTCTCCTCCAGCGCGCATATATGTCATGTCCCATTGTGGGTCATGATCATACCACGGCCAGGCTTCCTTGTCTCCCAGACAAAGCCCTTTGATCATGTCCATATAAAATGGATAATTAATACCATCACGGGGGAATGGGCTGGGGCTGCCAACTTTCTCTGTCCACCCCGCTAAGTTATCTACCCAAGGGTTAACTAGATAATAATCTGTGGTGGAGTTACGGGCTACATACTCCTTACATGTCTCTCCTGGTAAAGGTGGAGGATAAATGACTGTCTTACTCTGACCCCCTCCCATAGTAAAGAATACAATCTACACCAGCTTTCTACGCAATTTCTACAACAACTTACAACAAAAATACTTTCTATGCAATTTACAAAAACTTTCTATGCATGCATTAGCTAACACCAGTTAATTAGTCATTGACAATATCACAATATTATCTGTATAATGAGAACATGAAATCTTTTGACGGGTACGCTTACCATTCGTACAAGATGTCAGAAAAATACAGCGTTTTAAACAGGAAGCAAGAAAAGAGTTTTGAGTAAAGATATCTGGCAGACGAAAACTTACCAGCCGTCTGAACCAAATATAAGAACTTATCTCACTACAACATACAAGAATATATATATAGACGATCAGATCGAGGTATAATCTACGTTATGTATAGACCCCAGGTCTATATATTTTTTTAAGTATCCCAGATACTAACGTCTTTGGAGAATTGCGCTTGGACTCCTGGTCCTTTCTCAGACGTATCTTTAAGTCCCAGACATTAAAGATTCTATGGTATCCCTGATACCTGTTTTATGTTTTTACATAAAACTTCGTAATATTAAGTCCCGGACTTAAATATTACCTTGTCACGTGTTCCCGGAACACTGACACGGATTCAGCTTCAGTGTATGACCGCAATCCTGTATGGCAAAGACAGACAATAAATTCTCTATTCTTACCATTCAGGGACGATCACTGAATTCCGGACATAGAGCCCCCAGCTGAAAGGATCCCTACCTCTCTTTGATTACCTCGATGTGATGGCCACTGACGTCAGTGAGAGCAATCCTTAACGTTACAGATAATACACGACACCATGTAGTTAAGAATCACTCTCTTTATTTAATAAATTACAGCGTACTATATAGAAGAGAAACATGGGTGTATACAATATGTGCAAGCATATGATTGGATAAATAGAAGTAGCATACGACATTACATGCGGGATATTTTAGTAACACACAGAAGTAACAGTTTTGATCTAGTATGTAATTGTCCTTGAAGATAAGACACACACAAGCCTTATATTATATGAACAGACAAAGGCATCTTGTAGAGAGTGCGTACGTGTCTATTCAAACACATAACAATTCATATAGCATGTTTAACCCTTCAGTGTTCAATCTGCAATCTAATTTGCAGTGTAAAAATAAAGCAGCCAGTATTTACCCTGCACAGAAATAAAATAACCCACCCAAATCTAACTCTCTCTGCAAATGTTATATCTGCCTCCCCTGCAGTGCACATGGTTTTGCCCAACTGCTAACAAATTTGCTGCTGCGATCAACTCAGAATTAGGCCCTATATATTTTTTATTTTTAAATAGATTTTTTAGTTTCTAATACTATATACTAATCACCATTTATTTATATAGAAACATTGGCCCTCATTCCGAGTTGTTCGCTCGTTCTTTTTCATCGCATCGCAGTGAAAATCCGCTTAGTACGCATGCGCAAAGTTCGCACTGCGACTGCGCCAAGTAACTTTACTATGAAGAAAGTATTTTTACTCACGGCTTTTTCTTCGCTCCGGCGAACGTAATGTGATTGACAGGAAATGGGTGTTACTGGGCGGAAACACGGCGTTTCAGGGGCGTGTGGCTGAAAACGCTACCGTTTCCGGAAAAAACGCAGGAGTGGCCGGAGAAACGGTGGGAGTGCCTGGGCGAACGCTGGGTGTGTTTGTGACGTCAACCAGGAACGACAAGCACTGAACTGATCGCACAGGCAGAGTAAGTCTGGAGCTACTCTGAAACTGCTAAGTAGTTAGTAATCGCAATATTGCGAATACATCGGTCGCAATTTTAAGAAGCTAAGATTCACTCCCAGTAGGCGGCGGCTTAGCGTGTGTAACTCTGCTAAATTCGCCTTGCGACCGATCAACTCGGAATGAGGGCCATAGTATCTAAGGTTGAAAAAAGACAATATGTCCATCAAGTTCAACCTACAGTATTTGTGGTCTCCAATGCAGTATTTATTTTGGACTAATTTTGGCTGATGCTGATGTCGGCCGTTGTGTTTTATTCCTCTTTTTTTTTTATAACTATAGTGTGTGACTACGCACCATAACCCTGTATATCCTTATCCATTAGGAATATATCGAGCCCATTCTTAAAGGTGTTGACTGAGTCCGCCGTTACTACTCTCTCAGGCAGGGAATTCCAAACACGTATTGTCCTTACTGTGAAAAATCCTGTTTTTTAATCATGTCCAGACATGTCCGTGCTCATCTTACATGTGAATAAGGTGCAGCATCGCAAGTGTGACTCATTAGTGGAAGTGTATGCACCATACAACCCTATGGGTCGTGAGTGCATACACAGCGCACATACACGTTCTCGGGCACGCTAGCCGTGGCAAGCTAATCGCGATTGCCGGGGGTAGGATGACAGTGGAGCTGATATTCACAATAGGATGTGGTAGGGATGGTTATTGGTATGTTTAGCATTGATGGTGAACTGGTAAGTGACCATCGATGGTTACACAAACCGATCCTTGTTGTTTTACTGACTGGCCCATGGGCCAATCAAAACATGAGGTCAGAGCTTTGGGGCGGGGCTATGTGCCGTGTCTTGGCACATTGTAGTAAAACAAAGAACCATTGGGTGTACAGATACCATCAATGGCGGGAAACCACCTGGTTCTCCCCCATTGAGGGTAAAAGTATTCATCAGCCACAAACCAGCTGTGATTTGAAATCATCGATGGGCGATGGCCATCCTTAAGGGCCCCATACACTACAGCGACATGTCGGACCCTCATGTCGCATAAGATTTCTCTTCAACCACCCGGCAGCCTCCCGGGCGGCAGGATTGCATAGGATACATTGTATGCGGTACTTTTGCATATGATGTATCGTATACGATTCCAGCCATGCCTGCGGGAACCAACATATCACGAGTGCAGCACTAACGACCTAGGGGCTCCGATCCGATGCTCACGGGACCGCGCATCGGATCAGATGTAAAACACATCCGATTGGCCACTTTCCATTCGATTTATCGACCCAAAAGGACGAAATCGGATTAAATCGGGCATTAATGTTGTAGTGTAGGGTGTGGCCACCAAATTCTTGCCCATGCCCCCACTGAGTACCCCATACCCCTCACTGAGTACAGGCTCATGAAATATCTCACGGCATTGATAACACATTTCTAGGGCAATCATTTCAAGAATAGTGTTTTTAGGCCCTGTTTACAGTTGGGCAAAGTAGGCACATGCATACAGCAGCCAGATTCTGGGGACAACATACTGCAGTAACGGGATAACAGTCGGTCAATTTTATTGATTTCTTTTTCTTTGTATATTTCTCTTTTTTCTAAAGCTAGCCATGCATCCACCAATCAATTCCTCGATTCCCTGACACCGTTCCGATCCGCTGATTGGAGTGCCGATTCCCCAATCGGTGGACCCCGATGATCGACGGTTTGTTGGGGAATCTGCAAAATACAACATGTTAAAAATCCCCAACTCAACGGATTCCAATCATTTTTGGGTCTAAATCAGCGAATCACGGATTTCCAACATGTTGGGGCAAAACGGGGAATTGCCCCAATTAATTGTAGATGTGTGAGCCCTATACGTTTCAAACAATCACCTTTCTTCCCTGTAAAGAATAATGAATGGGGAGTTGGGTATTATAGAAAGGACTATGGGCATGTCAGACAGTAATGTTGAGTGTAGTAATCACAATGATCAGGGCACTATAATCACCATATGGCCCTGTTGTGTTACAAGCGTAGGCAGGAGAGAAATCATTTTGCGTATGTCTCTTTGAGAGGTGACGCTCCCTTATCTGCGCTCTACAGTGTTACACAACAGAGTGCTTTGTGCGACCCTGAAACATCAAATTAATCTGCTTGCTCCACTCTAAAAGGCCCAGACAGACGTGTACATGCAGACTGTAGTGGGGATAAGTGGCCAGAGCAATGACATCGATGTCATTAACCCCCTGTGTGCCGGAGCAGCCTGTGCGCCCTACCCGCGTTACACTTTCCCCCCATCCCCCGGGCTGATTAACAACATGTTAACTGGAGCAGAACTTAATTACCTCACATAATGTTCAGTGATTAGCGACGATGACGTCTGTGATGATATAGTGTAATTGTTACATGATCATTTCATGTCTAATTGTGCTAAATATGCTGAAGTTATTTGAAGGGAATGAGTTGTCATTTGATGTTTGTTTAAGGCTGGTTCCAGCAGATGTTTTGTGATTCATCGGAGCAGCACTGAGGATCAGCCTATCCGGGGAAGGAGGTGCTCAAACTACAACTAAGGACACATCTTCTGGGCTAACCACAGTCATTTAACCATGCGTAGGCCCCTGCTTTATTTAGGGGCTGACGGAGAGTTGGAAACATATCGGGGGTACACTGCTCCAAAGCACCGTGCATACTGTAAGGGCAGAGCTGTATGCGTCATCACGGTGCACCCTGGCTACAAGTCTTCATTATCAGTGAACACTGATAATGCCATATGCTAACGATAAGTGCAAAAGATACTATTCCAAACAGGCATATGTCTATTTAGTATTTACTAAGCCTCAGTTGGAGATAAAGTAGACGGAGATAAAGTACCAGCCAACCAGTCCCTAACTGTCATTTTTCAAACCCAACCTGTGACATGACAGGAACTGATTGGTTGGTACTTTATCTCCATCCAAAGCTTAGTAAATAGACCCATTGGGGCATGCTTACCGACTTTTCAGCTACTCTCTCCGGGAGAGAGCAGCCAGGTCGGATCAGCAGGGGGTGGGAACGGGTAGTGATGAGGAGAGGGGGCGGAGCAGAGGCGGGGCAGGGGTGTGGCAGAGGTGGGACGGGGCGTGGCAGAGGCGGGGTGGGGGTGTGGCTGAGGTATCGTGTCACTTAAGCCATGCCCCTACCGCATAATGCCGCTATTACCGGCATTATACTGTAGGGGGCGTGGCTATGATGACGCGATTCAACAAGAATCGCGTCATCGACTGCCTGGACCGCCCACTTTACTCACTAAGTGGGCAGGCCGGGCAGGGGTGAGCGCAGGAATCGGGAGACTTGCCTGCTTTTCGTGAGCCTCCCGTCCATTCCGGGAGAGTAGGCAAGTATGCATTGGGGTCTATTCATGAATCAGTGAAAAGTGTGGAGAAGTGAGCCAGTGGAGAAGTTGCCCATGGCAACCAATCAGTGTTGAGATAACATTTAGAAAGTGTATTCTATAAAATTATACGTAGCAGCTGATTGGTTGCCATGGGCAACTTCTCCACTGGCTCACTTCTCCACTCTTATCACTGCTTCATGAATAGACCCCCTAGTCGCTTATGCCCAGGCCTGAATAAGGTACTACATTTCAGAAAACCCACCCTTCCTGAACATTGCCTATGTGAGACATCCTCTGACACCGCTGTTCCACCTCTCCAGGCCTAAGTCTACATGTCATCGCAATGCGCATTCTCCTACTTGCGTGGGTCCATTTTTGGAGCAGGTGCAGTGAGAAAGGATGCAAGATAACCTTCACAAGTGTTCATGCTTTCCAACCTGTTTCAGTCCACCTAGTGGTCACTGAGCACCTGGTACCTATGTCATGAGGAGACAGCATTTTTCATGATAATGAAGTGCGGTTGTTGATGTTTTTGTTGCTGGCATCATCACTGTGGCGCTTCATGAGGCGCACAGTACAGTGGAGGTAGCCATATTGTCAGCTAATCTCAGATTCCAATTGTGGTAACCAGTTCTCTAGGAACCAGTTACTGCTTTGATGCTTTTTGTGCCACATAATGTATTTTGTCATGTTAGTTCCCTTACTTTAATTGTTTCATACTACAATCCACCTCAGATAGTCTATGTAATTTCCATGTGAAGTATGCTGATTTTATATGAGGTCCATACTTCATAATCCAACCTCCAGTACACCCAGAAGCGGATCTTGACACGGGCAAGCAGGACTTTTGCCCGGGGCGCCGCCTTCCGGAGGGCGTCGCACCGTGGCAAGATCCGCCACTGCTGCCCGCTGTGTCCCCCGTCCGCCTCCGCTGCCCGCTGTGTCCCCGCCTCCTGTGAAGGGAACTAGACGCTACGCGTCTAGTTTCCCTTCGTGGTGAGGACCTTTTGCTGTGCGGTGCGCGATGACGTCAAGCGGCGCTAGTAATGTACAGGGGGCGTAACTGACCACGCCCCCTGTATTAGGCCACGCCCCGTTTCCTGCCCGGGGCGCAGAGCGGGCTTGAACCGGCCCTGAGTACACCCTACCACCAGGGCTGGAGTAAGGGCCACATGGGCCCGGCTGATAATGTTCAAGGACCTATTATGAGAAGTGGAGGAGGTGTGACCAGTGCAGTGTGGGTGTGGCCAGAGATGTGTGGGTGTGACCAATGAGGATGTCACCAGTGCTGTGTGGGTGTGGCCACTGCTGTATGGGTGTGACCAGTGTTGCATGGGTGTGGCCAGAACTGTGGAGGTGTGGCTAATGCTGTGTGGTTGTGCCCAGTGCTGTGTGGGTGCGACCAATGAGGATGTCACAAGTGCTGTATCGGTGTGACCAGTGTTGCATGAGTGTGGCCAGTGACGTGTAGGTGTGGCCAATGCTGTGTGGGTCTGACCAGTGATGTGTGGGTGTGACCAGTGATATGTGGGTTTGACCGGTGCTGTGTGTGGGTGTGACCAGTGCTCTATGGGTGTGACCAATGATGTGTGGGTGTGACCAGTGCTGTATAGGTGTGGCTGTCACCAGTGATGTGTGAGTGTGCACGCATACATATTTGACATTTTATTATTATTGTTTAATAATTATAGCAGTAATATTTAGTAGTACTATTATAATACGAAGTTAAGAGTTCCTACTGAAACATTTGTCCAATCTCTAAAGTGTCAGACAGAAATTTTCATATCAACCCATCTGAACAATCATTGTATTACATTGTCATAAATTGTTGCCACGTGATTCGGCTGAGCTGCCATTTTGGCTGTCAAGCGAAAGAGCCGAATCACGCCATGTGGGGAATTGACAGCAATTAAAGGTGTTATCTACAGTATATTTATAATATTCTCCTATTATCTTCATATTTAACCAACTACTGTAAGGTATTTGCCGTTTTCTATACAGCTTCCAAAACCTTGTTTATGGAGCACGGGTAAAAGAATATGAAACTGTTACATCTGCAGTCGTAGTGAATTACTAATGAGGGAACCAGCCCCCAGCAATTACTGTTTTCTGTAGCCTCCAGCCACCTCTTGCTGCCAAAAGAACATTTTTAAAGTACAGTACCCTTAATCCCTGCCCTACATCCTGTGCCAATTCCTATTGTGACTGCAGAACGCAGCTGACGGCTCTGATCATCAGTGAGGCTGGGAGGCTAAAAGATAGATGCCTGGCAGAAGATTCTCAGATCTGGGCTGAATAATTACATGTATTGACTGCACTTGGAGAAAATATGTTTATCCAGTTGTATGGAGGGTAGAATTTACTCTCGGGTGGTGCATGCGATATCAACTGAATGCAGCGCTTTTCCTGCCAGAGAACTGCAGCATTCCGCGAATTTGGCAGGCTCTGATTGGATGCGTTTACATGAGGGACAGTTGCTTTTCCCCTCTCAAACAAGCGCTTCTGGAAACTCTGCCAGAGGTACCCGCTCCGAGAGACAGTCTCAATTCCCAGATTCTGAATAACCTAATTGGACGGTTTGAGCATCTACCTTAAACCCAGCCCAATGCAGATTTACCACACGGCTTGACAAATGTCCCCCAAATGCCAAGATCAGGCTATTGTAGTCTAAAACTACCAGACTGGCCTACGTATTGAAAAAAAATAAGATTTTACTTACCAGTAAATCTATTTCTCGTAGTCCGTAGTGGATGCTGGGGACTCCGTAAGGACCATGGGGAATAGACGGGCTCCGCAGGAGACAGGGCACTTTAAGAAAGAATTTGGATTCTGGTGTGCTCTGGCTCCTCCCTCTATGCCCCTCCTCCAGACCTCAGTTAGAGAAACTGTGCCCGGAAGAGCTGACAGTACAAGGAAAGGATTTTGGAATCCAGGGTAAGACTCATACCAGTCACACCAATCACACCGTATAACTTGTGATAAACTTACCCAGTTAACAGTATGAACAACAACGAAGCATCAGTACAACCCTGATGCAACTATAACATAACCCTTATTTAAGCAATAACTATATACAAGTATTGCAGAAGAAGTCCGCACTTGGGACGGGCGCCCAGCATCCACTACGGACTACGAGAAATAGATTTACCGGTAAGTAAAATCTTATTTTTTCTAACGTCCTAGTGGATGCTGGGGACTCCGTAAGGACCATGGGGATTATACCAAAGCTCCCAAACGGGCGGAAGAGTGCGGATGACTCTGCAGCACCGAATGAGCAAACACAAGGTCCTCCTCAGCCAGGGTATCAAACTTGTAGAACTTTGCAAAAGTGTTCGAACCTGACCTAGTAGCTGCTCGGCAAAGCTGTTGATAATGTCGATATTACCTTAGACCGCAAAGCTATACCTCTAAATACACTTTTACCATGGAGCCGCTATGGCCGCTAGACTAAATGCACGTGCTACGCACTTTGTACGCTATTTGCGTACAGAGTCCTGCACGCAGGGCCGGCTCTAGGCACGTTCGACTAGAGCGGCCGCGCGGGGCGCCACCCTTAATGGGCGCCGCGCGCTGGCGCCGCCATAGTCTTACCTGGAGCCGGCCCTGTACACTGCAGGCAGCTCTCCCCGCCGTCCCCGGCCTTTCAAAACTGTGCGCTGCGCTGCGCGGCGCCGGCATCTGACGTCAGACGCCGCGCAGCGCGCACCAAGCGGCCGCGAACAGTCGGTGGCCCTCAGGCTCAACAGCAGCACGTCCCCTCCCAGCGTCGCCGCAGGTATGTTGGGATCGTCGGGGCCGGGCACTGTGTGTGGGGGCACTGGCACTGTGTGGGGGCACTGGCACTGTGGGGGCACTGGCACTATGTGGGGGCATTGGCACTGTGTGGGGGCATATCTGCACTGTGGGGGCACTGGCACTGTGTGGGGGCATATCTGCACTGTGGGGGCACTGGCACAGTGTGGGGGCATATCTGTCGCTGTGGGGTCATATCTGCACTGCTGGGGGCATTTATGAATCTTGCACTGTGGGGGCATTTATGTATCTGGCACTGTGGGGGCATTTATCTGGCACTGTGGGGGGCATTCATTTATCTGGCACTGTGGGGGGGGCATTTATCTGTGCACTGTGAGGGGGCATTAATGTATCTGGCACTGTGGGGGCATTTCTGGCACTGTGGGGGCATATCTGCGCTGTGGGGGCATTTATGTATCTGCACTGTGGGGGCATGTATGTATCTGGCACTGTGGGGGCATGTATGTATCTGGCACTGTGGGGGCATGTATGTATCTGGCACTGTGGGGGCATTTCTGTATCTGGCACTGTGGGGGTATTTATGTATCTGGCACTGTGGGGGTATATCTGCACTGTGGGGGCACTTATTTATCTGGCACTGTGGGGGGCATTTATTTATCTGGCACTGTGGGGGCATATCTGGCACTGGGGCATATCTGGCACTGTGGGGGCATATCTGGCACTGGGGCATATCTGGCACTGTTGGGGCATATCTGGCACTGGGGGCATTAATGTATCTGACACTGTGGGGGGCAATAATGCATCTGGCACTGGGGGCATTTATGCATCTGGCAGTGTGTGGGCATTTATGTATCTGGCACTGGGGGCATTTATGTATCTGGCCCTGTGGGGGCATATCTGGCACTGTGGGGGCAATTTTATATATGGCACTGTGGGGACATATCTGGCACTGTGTGGGCATTTTTATATCTGGCACTGTGGGGGCACTTATGTATCTGGCACTGTGTGGGCACTTATGTATCTGGCACTCTGTGGCCATTTATGTAGCTGGCACTGCTGGGGGGCATGTCGCGTGTAGCTGGCACTGCTGGGGAGCATGTCGCGTGTAGCTGGCACTGCTGGGGGGCATGTCGCGTGTAGCTGGCACTGCTGGGGGGCATGTCGCGTGTAGCTGGCACTGCTGGGGGGCTTGTCGCGTGTAGCTGGCACTGCTGGGGGGCATGTCGCGTGTAGCTGGCACTGCTGGGGGGCATGTCGCGTGTAGCTGGCACTGCGGGGGGGGCATTTATCTGTGCACTGTGAGGGGGCATTAATGTATCTGGCACTGTGGGGGCATTTCTGGCACTGTGGGGGCATATCTGCGCTGTGGGGGCATTTATGTATCTGCACTGTGGGGGCATGTATGTATCTGGCACTGTGGGGGCATGTATGTATCTGGCACTGTGGGGGCATGTATGTATCTGGCACTGTGGGGGCATTTCTGTATCTGGCACTGTGGGGGTATTTATGTATCTGGCACTGTGGGGGTATATCTGCACTGTGGGGGCACTTATTTATCTGGCACTGTGGGGGGCATTTATTTATCTGGCACTGTGGGGGCATATCTGGCACTGGGGCATATCTGGCACTGTGGGGGCATATCTGGCACTGGGGCATATCTGGCACTGGGGCATATCTGGCACTGTGGGGGCATATCTGGCACTGTGGGGGCATATCTGGCACTGGGGGCATTAATGTATCTGACACTGTGGGGGGCAATAATGCATCTGGCACTGGGGGCATTTATGCATCTGGCAATGTGTGGGCATTTATGTATCTGGCACTGGGGGCATTTATGTATCTGGCCCTGTGGGGGCATATCTGGCACTGTGGGGGCAATTTTATATATGGCACTGTGGGGACATATCTGGCACTGTGTGGGCATTTTTATATCTGGCACTGTGGGGGCACTTATGTATCTGGCACTGTGTGGGCACTTATGTATCTGGCACTCTGTGGCCATTTATGTAGCTGGCACTGCTGGGGGGCATGTCGCGTGTAGCTGGCACTGCTGGGGAGCATGTCGCGTGTAGCTGGCACTGCTGGGGGGCATGTCGCGTGTAGCTGGCACTGCTGGGGGGCATGTCGCGTGTAGCTGGCACTGCTGGGGGGCTTGTCGCGTGTAGCTGGCACTGCTGGGGGGCATGTCGCGTGTAGCTGGCACTGCTGGGGGGCATGTCGCGTGTAGCTGGCACTGCTGGGGGGCATGTCGCGTGTAGCTGGCACTGCTGGGGGGCATGTCGCGTGTAGCTGGCACTGCTGGGGGGCATGTCGCGTGTAGCTGGCACTGCTGGGGGGCATGTCGCGTGTAGCTGGCACTGCTGGGGGGCTTGTCGCGTGTAGCTGGCACTGCTGGGGGGCATGTCACGTGTAGCTGGCACTGCTGGGGGGCGTGTCATGTAGTGTTCCCGCTAGGCGTCTGTGGCTAGGCAATGTGTCTCAGTGCTGTGCCTGGCGCAAAGTGTATAGGAGGTTCTACCTGGTGCAGTGTGTATTAGCTGCACTACTGTGTGGTGTAATGCAAATTGCCACTATTATGTGGCCACGTACCTTCCCCACGAAGTAACTCCCCTTAATTTTTGCTGCGCGCCTTCGGCGCGCACTGTCCATTCTTTTACATTTGGGTATGGGAACAACAAGCAGTATGTACATCATTTTGCCCTCCTAACTTAAAAATGTGCCCTCCCTGTGATCAGCACCATGCCCTAAAAAGTGAACACTATCATGTGTAGCTGGCACTGCTGCGGGGCATGTCATGTGTAGCTGGCACTGCTGCGGGGCATGTCATGTGTAGCTGGCACTGCTGCGGGGCATGTCATGTGTAGCTGGCACTGCTGCGGGGCATGTCATGTGTATCTGGCACTATACTGGAGACATTGTGTGTAAGGAACACTACTGTGGCTATGTGTAAGGCTGCTAATTGTGTGAAAATATGTTTATAGTTTGATGATATGAAGTTATGAGGCCACGCCCACTTTTCCAGAGGCCACACCCACTTTTCCGGGGGCGCGCGCATGGGGGGGGGGGGGGGGCTTTTACATTTTCTCGCTCAGGGTGCTAGTAGGCCTGGAGCCGGCCCTGCCTGCACGTGGTACGCACTTGGCGTACACACGCAGCGCTGAGTGTACAGAGAACACACAGCGGGCGCACACACAAATTGATAACCTTTAAACCTTGTTAATGATACAATGTAATGATATGCTTACACTTTAAACCTTAGCAGCAAAGTACTGCAACGATGTTATATCTTAAACCTTAAGTATCACTAGATGCTTCTTCCAGTGCTTGGATGCTCATCACCATCAACCGCTCTCCCTGTGCTTCCCTGGTTCTTTGGATATTACGGTCATGCTCGATAGCGGACTCTCTTAATGCAGCCACAAAGATACCTCTCCAGTTAGGTAGAGAGGTTTGTACCCTGGTTCTTAGTGTGTCTTTTAACCCGTCCATTAATACGGACACAGCTACCTCCCTGTGATGTATATTTTCCTTAATGTCCTCGATCCCAGTGTATCTAGACATTTCCTGCAGTGCTTGGTGGAAATATTCAGGTGCCGTTTCACCTTCTTTTTGTCTAATGGAGAAGATTTTATTCCACTTGACAACAGTAGGGAAATATACTCCTAATTGCAGATTGATTTGTCGTACATTCTCCTGAGTGTACTCCTCAGTGAGAGGTACTTCTGCGTCTAATTTACAATCAGTAATAAATTTTGCAGGGTCAATATTGGAAGGTAGACATACTCGTAGCACTGTTCGCCAATATTTGTTTGTGGGTTCGGTGGCATTACCTAATTCTTTAATAAACCTCTGGCATGCGACTAGATCCTCTCTGGGATCGGGAAATTCAGACATAATTGTCCTCAATTCTGCCCGGGACCAAGGACAATGCATAGCAATGTCCTTGACGGGAGTGACTCCCTGAGCGTCAGTCCTCCCATTGGGGACTGCGATCACCCTGACAGGATTTAGTTCAATTACACCATTTTGTGTTGACTCTACAGTCTGAGGTGCTATTATCTCTGCATAATGTACAGTACCATACTTACCTGTGGACACGACCTCACTTATCCCTCCGCTAGGGGGCTTTACTACCACTCTTACCGATTGGGCCGTGCCCACCTGGGTGTCCTGTATGATGGCTGCTAGGGAAAGTGCCGATATCGTGCTGGGTTCATCTTCTTGCTTGTAATCCTGAGGGAAGTTTAAAATGGGGTGCAACTTGCACGGGTTAGAATTAATACATTTATCAGTTTTACTCTTATCGTCATTAATACATTTATCAACTTTACTCTTATCATATATCAGTATGCCATTCTCTGTAGCCACTTTCTCTCCTGTAATGTACGGTGGTGGTGCAGTTGCTATCAGTTTCCTGCTAGGGTTGGAACCAGCTGTGTAAGCTAGTTCCCTCTGCATATCACCCTCTTGCTGCCATAAATTTAAACAGTTTGTGTGTCTAATCCTTTGTTTTTGGGATTTTATCAGACAGATCCTAAGCCTTAGATTATGCAATACCTCTGAGTCAAAACTACCTATCCCAGGAAATGGTGCTTTATCCCCCAAAGTCATTCGTGTCCATTCATCACAAAAGGTCTCAGTGTGGAGACCATATTTCCCCCACATTACTAACCGAGCTGGTTAGTAAGGGGGGGTCTGAAATCTGCAGTTTGAACCCTGACTGCTGAACGTCCCTGTGTTGTGCACTTGGCTTCCATTGTGGACCTTTTTAACACGGGAAAACTTCCTAAAATGCACCAAACACAGTAGTCTACCGGTGGAAGTCCTCAAAGTTCTTCCACTAACTTCTTCTGCTCCGAGTAGCACGGATCCGCCTTTTAGCAGACACGTGTAGCCGTTGCAGGCCCTACCTCTGGAGATTTTCCTGAGAGACCAGCGAAAACTCCCTGAACCTTTACTTTACACAAATCACGCTTGCATGTGCTTCCTATAACGCTTATGATGACGAGATTTACGCAACTTCGTATCACTTTGCTCCGTGTTGCCCATACAACCGTGCGGGCCAATCGTACCGCTTATAGACACTTGCTATCTATAAGTGGTAGGATCACTGGAGTCTCCACACTGTGCTCCAAAACAGCCGGAGCGTAATACCACGAAAACCTTATCACACTCCGTTGCACGTGTACACCTGGACCGTGCTCACCACGTTTTCACCTAGACCGTGCTTCACCAAGCTTCACCAAGTTTCACCAAGCTTCACCAAGCTTCACCAAGACCACCAAGTGGGGTTCAATATATTCACACCCTATTCAGCCCACACTAACATTCTATAGTTTTCCGATCAGAAAAATCCTTTCCTGTTAACTGTTAGCTTTCCCCAGAGGTAATACAGAAAAAAAGGTTTTGTTTTTTTTTTTAAACTAAATTTTGGAAACTGAACAAATTTGTGCTATTATCGCGTGGCTACCGTCTCGCGCCTAAACTAAAACAATGCTATTGTGTGATTTGTATTTAGCGGTCGTACTGTTACGCATGTTGCGTAAACACGCCACGTGCGTAGGCCTTTACGTTGCGTACGCAGTCTCGCACGCTGTCCGAGACACGTAAACAAAGGCCGTACGTCCGCAGTACTACAAATCCCACACTTCTATAAATGTAAGCGATATTTAACTATAATCGCTCACCTAACACTACACACAGTTTCCACTGTATAAACCTTTACTAGGCCAGGCGGCGTGTGCGTCTTACACTTACTCCCTTAAATATTAACTCTATATGTTAACTAAATAGCAACAAATTTTCCAGTACAGGTCAAAATAAATCTAGTAATCAGTAATTATGGCAATAGTGTGAGCAGATATGCAAAGTACAAAATACAGGTGTGTGCGTGTGATGTGTGCGCATTTGGCGCCAAAACAGAAATTTACAGATTTTAAAAAGAAAAAAAATAGCTTTTGCGTTCTTACCTTACGGATCCCTCCAGCATCCCTTCAAACCATGCAGGGCAGACGCTTATCTAATCAGCACTTATTATATCCCCTGACAAAGAGAAGGTGTACAGGGGATACTCCGCCCTTTGCTGATAGATGAAGTCTGCGAAAACTCTGCTAGGCTGCGGGTATGAGAAGGAACCGGATGAGCTCCCAATTGATAATGTCAATATTACCTCAGACCGCAAAGCTATACCTCTAAATACACTTTTACTGTGGAGCCGCTATGGCCGCTAGACTAAATGCACGTGCTACGCACTTTGTACGCTACTTGCGTACAGAGTCCTGCACATGGTACGCACTTGGCGTACACACGCAGCGCTGAGTGTACAGAGAACACACAGCGGGCGCACACACAAATTGATAACCTTTAAACCTTGTTAATGATACAATGTAATGATATGCTTACACTTTAAACCTTAGCAGCAAAGTACTGCAACGTTGTGTTATGCACACCAGTGCCTGCAGGAATGTACTGGTGTCTGAACGGATAGGTATGCAAAACAAATGGACTCACAGACAGACTGGGGAATATGACATAACGTACACAGAAGGTGATAGGGTAACAAAATACACACAAAGTGAACAGAGAAGCCCAGAGGCTAAGGAACTGGGTATCTCCCTTGTATTAGAAATGCTCAGATGGGAAAAGCAAGATGTTGTGTTTTAATACGTAGAGAACCCGAAATGCTGTTGCTAAGGGCAACAGCAAAACCCTAAAGGGTTGCCAACGGGTGTGGCAGTAAACTCCTTGGTCAGAGATGGAATGATAGACACAAGGAGAGTCTCCACAATCCTAATTCTCACTTGCAGTGCACAGGTTCAGCTTACTGCCACTAAACTGACCCCTGACACCTAGCACAGTGAGACAGGATTAGACAGGCAAGTCTTAGAATACAGCCGCAAACTTGCTAAGTTCACAGAGTAGTAACAGAACCCCAGCAAGCTAAACGACTGACTCCAGTCTTACTGCTAGGTCTGGATTGGCAGAGTGTAATACCAAATCCCCAGGCCTATTTGCAGTAAGCAACAAACAAATACAAAGCTACACAGTACTGGCTAACTTTCAGGAACTGACTAACCAACAAAGATTCAGCAGCATCTGCTTAAACTGAGAAGAGGCCTTATAAAGCAGGTGCTGTCCACGCCCCACTCAGACCTCACAGACTGTGAGCACAAAAACCAGCACCGGATCCCCTGCCGTGCACAGAGCCTATAACCACTGCACAGCAAAAGACCCGAACCGGAGTATCAGCTGCGCTCAGGATACTCCGCTAGCACTTGTCTCCCGGTTGCCATGACGACGTGGCAGCACAGGGCAGGAGACCCTAACAGTACCCCCCCTCTGACGAGGGGTCAAAGAACCCCTACCACCGAGTTTATCGGGGAACTGCGAGAAGAAAGAGCGTATCAGTCTGGGGGCATGAAGATCACAACTGCGCACCCACGACCGCTCCTCCGGGCCATACCCCTTCCAGTGCACCAAAAATGACAGCCGACCCCGAACCACCTTGGAGTCAAGAATCCTTTCAACAACAAACTCCCTCTGGCCACGTATCAGAAGAGGGGAAGGTCTTCCACTGGAAGAAGGATTGCTAATCGCCCGTTTTAAAAGGGAACAATGAAATGTTTTATTGATACCCAAAGAACGGGGCAGATCTAACTGAAATGCCACCGGATTGATAACCCTGGTGATCTTATAAGGGCCGATGAACCGGGGGCCTAACTTATGAGATGGCTGTCTCAACTTCAAATTCTTGGTAGACAACCAGACGAAGTCTCCTAATTTGAAGCTGCAGGGTCTTTTCCGCTTATCAAAAACCCTTTTGGTCACTAATGACACAGACACAAGGGCTTTCTTCACTTTCCGCCAAATACCTCTAAGGACCGAAACCACAGAGGAACCACCAGGCGTGGAGTCCAGGGGGTCAAAAGAATTGGCCTTAGGATGATGCCCATACACACAAAGGAAGGGAGAGATCCCTGTAGCAGAGTGAGCCGCGTTGTTATAGGCAAACTCCGCCATGGACAGATGAGCAACCCAGTCAGTCTGACACTTGGAGACATAACACCTGAGGAACTGCTCCAAGGACTGGTTCACCCTTTCAGTCTGCCCATTAGACTGCGGATGGTAGCCTGACGACAAGCTGACAGAAATCTGGAGATCGGAACAAAATGCCCTCCAGAATTTGGCCACAAACTGAGATCCGCGGTCAGAGACCACATCAAGTGGCAACCCGCAGCATAAATAATTCAGACAGGCGTCTGGCCGATGGCAGCCCAACCAGTGGAACGAAGTGCGCCATCTTCGAAAACCTGTCAACGACAACCCAGAGGGCTGTCATCCCCGAGGATTTGGGCAAGTCCACCACAAAATCCATTGAAATGTGGGTCCATGGCTTAGATGGGATAGAGAGTGGATGTAATGGGCCAACAGGAACCCCTCTAGGAGTCTTATTTCGGGCACAGATGTCACATGCCCGAACCCACTGATCCACATCCTTAGCCACCGAGGGCCACCACACCGCCCTAGATAGCAACTCCCGAGTTCTGGCAATACCCGGGTGACCTGCCGACTTCTTGGCATGGAATTCCAGGAACACTCGCTGTCTTAACCTAGGAGGCACAAACAAAAGACCTACCGGAAGGTCTGGAGGAGCCTGCTCCTGTGCTCTAAGGACTAATGATAAGAGGTCCTGGGTAATGCCCACTTTAATACATGATGGGGAAACAATGGGCAACGGCTCCTCGGTGGTCTCCTGGATTGGAGCAAAACTCCGCGAGAGTGCATCAGCCTTGATGTTTTTTGACCCAGGGCGATATGTTATCAAAAAATTAAAGCGAGCAAAAAACAAAGCCCATCGTGCCTGCCTGGCATTGAGACGCTTCGCTGACTCTAAATATGCCAGATTCTTATGGTCAGTGAGAATTGAGACCACAAACTTAGCCCCCTCAAGCCAGTGTCTCCACTCCTCGAGTGCATCCTTAATAGCCAACAATTCCCGGTTACCCACGTCATAATTCATCTCGACAGGCGAAAATTTACGGGAAAAGTAAGCACAGGGATGAAGGCGATTATCAGACACTCCCATCTGAGAAAGCACTGCCCCAATACCCATCTCAGAGGCATCCACCTCCACCACAAAAGGACGCTCTGGATCTGGGTGTCGCAGCACCTTGGCCGAAACAAATGCCCTTTTGAGACGGGCAAAAGCCGCTTTAGCCTCACAAGACCAGTGAGCAACATCCGCCCCTTTCTTAGTGAGTGCCACCAAGGGCGCCACTATAGACGAAAATCCAGCGATAAATCGTCTATAAAAATTCGCAAAGCCCAGGAAACGCTGAAGCGCCTTCAAACTAGTGGGCTGCACCCAATCCAGGACTGCCTGTACCTTGGAACCCTCCATTTGGAAACCTTCTGGGGAGATAATATATCCTAGAAATGCGATTTGCTGAACTTCAAATTCGCACTTCTCCAGCTTCGCCCCAAGCCGGTGGTCTCTGAGTTTCTGGAGGACTAAGCGTACATGCTTCCGATGTTCCTCCAGGGAATGGGAGAAGATTAGGATGTCATCTAAGTATACAACTAAGAATCTATCCAAATATTCCCTGAGCACATCATTCATGAAATCCTGGAAGACTGCCGGGGCATTACAGAGCCCAAAAGGCATCACCAAATATTCATAATGCCCTGAGTGGGTATTAAAGGCAGTCTTCCATTCATCCCCCTCTCTTATTCGGATTAGATTGTACGCACCGCGTAGGTCAATCTTAGAAAAAATGGTGGCAGTACGAAGCTGGTCAAACAAGACCGAAATGAGAGGCAGTGGGTATGAGTTTTTAATCGTGATACGGTTCAATTCCCTGAAGTCGATGCAGGGTCGCAACGAACCGTCCTTTTTACCCACGAAGAAGAACCCCGACCCAACTGGAGACTGTGAAGGTCTGATAAATCCCTTAGCCAAGTTCTCCTGAATGTACTCTGCCATAGCCTGAGTCTCAGGACGTGACAGGGAGTACAACCTGCTCTTGGGAAGCTTAGCATTTGGCAACAAATCAATGGCACAGTCATAGGGGCGATGGGGAGGTAGTACCTCTGCAACTTTTTTGGAGAACACGTCCGCAAAATCTGCATAACACCCTGGCAATCCTGGCAAACTTAGCTGCGAGAGCCTGACTGGAAGGCTCAAGCAACTCCTGAAACAATCAGTACCCCAACTAAGAATCTCCCCAGAGACCCAGTCAAATTGAGGATTATGAGCCCTTAACCAGGGTAACCCCAACACAAATGGGGCAAAAGTACAGACAGTCACATAAAAGGACAATTTTTCAGAGTGTGTGGCTCCAATAAACAAAGAAATCTGGCTAGTGCAAGAGGTAATTTTACCTTGGGATAATGGTTCCCCGTTTAACCCACAAATCTCAATTTCCGATGCCAAGGGTACTAAGGGAACAGAGTGTTTCAGGGCGAATTGGCGGTCCATAAAAACCCCGTCGGCCCCACTGTCCACAAAGGCCTCAGTCTTGACAGTTTGACCGAGGATCTTCAAGGTCACCGGAATGATAAAAGTCTTCTTGGGAAATTCTGACTTCTGGCCTGACAGGATATTTCCTATCACCCTCAGGCCCTGAAGTTTTCCGGCTTTTCTGGGCATGATACTACCACATGACCTTTATTCCCACAGTACAAACACAACCCCTGCTGTCTCCTCCGCGTCTTCTCACGCGAGGAGAGGCGGGTAGCCCCAATCTGCATAGGCTCCTCGGAAAATTCCTCAGAGTCTGAGGTTCCCTTGGGAAGGAAGGAAATCTCAGTCTCCCTTTCAAGCCTACGCTCTCTCAGCCGTCTATCCACCCGGATGGATAACTGCATGAGCTGATCCAAGCTATCAGGCAAGGGATATTGTACCAGTTGGTCCTTTATCTGGTTAGAAAGACCTCTTCGGTACTGGTGTCTCAGGGCTGGGTCATTCCACTGGGTATCATGGGCCAACCTCCGAAACTCCGTACAGTAAACCTCAACTGGCCTTCGCCCTTGCTTAAGGATCGAAATCTGAGCCTCGGCTGAGGCCGTCTTGTCAGGGTCATCATATAACATGCCCAGTGCCGTAAAAAAAGCATCAACACTTTTAAGCGACGGACAGTCAGGCTGCAACCCATATGCCCAGACCTGTGGGTCTCCTTGTAGCAAGGAAATCACTATGCCCACCCGCTGAATCTCCGACCCAGAAGACTGAGGCCTAAGCCGGAAGTATAGCTTGCAGCTCTCCTTGAAACAAAAGAACTGCGAGCGATCTCCAGAAAAACGATCCGGGAGATTTACTTTCGGCTCCTTAACCCCTGCAGGTGCTGCTGCTGCGGGAGCTCCGCCAGCAGCCTGGGAGGTGTGCATTTTAATGGACAAATCATTAAATTGTCGAGTCAGGACCTGCACCTGATCGACCACCTGTTGCAACGTATTTTGAGGGGTATGCTCCATATTCCCACAAAATTTCAACAGGAGTATTGGGCTGCTGAATATGTTATGCACACCAGTGCCTGCAGGAATGTACTGGTGTCTGAACGGATAGGTATGCAAAACAAATGGACTCACAGACAGACTGGGGAATATGACATAACGTACACAGAAGGTGATAGGGTAACAAAATACACACAAAGTGAACAGAGAAGCCCAGAGGCTAAGGAACTGGGTATCTCCCTTGTATTAGAAATGCTCAGATGGGAAAAGCAAGATGTTGTGTTTTAATACGTAGAGAACCCGAAATGCTGTTGCTAAGGGCAACAGCAAAACCCTAAAGGGTTGCCAACGGGTATGGCAGTAAACTCCTTGGTCAGAGATGGAATGATAGACACAAGGAGAGTCTCCACAATCCTAATTCTCACTTGCAGTGCACAGGTTCAGCTTACTGCCACTAAACTGACCCCTGACACCTAGCACAGTGAGACAGGATTAGACAGGCAAGTCTTAGAATACAGCCGCAAACTTGCTAAGTTCACAGAGTAGTAACAGAACCCCAGCAAGCTAAACGACTGACTCCAGTCTTACTGCTAGGTCTGGATTGGCAGAGTGTAATACCAAATCCCCAGGCCTATTTGCAGTAAGCAACAAACAAATACAAAGCTACACAGTACTGGCTAACTTTCAGGAACTGACTAACCAACAAAGATTCAGCAGCATCTGCTTAAACTGAGAAGAGGCCTTATAAAGCAGGTGCTGTCCATGCCCCACTCAGACCTCACAGACTGTGAGCACAAAAACCAGCACCGGATCCCCTGCCGTGCACAGAGCCTATAACCACTGCACAGCAAAAGACCCGAACCGGAGTATCAGCTGCGCTCAGGTTACTCCGCTAGCACTTGTCTCCCGGTTGCCATGACGACGTGGCAGCACAGGGCAGGAGACCCTAACACGTTGTTATCTCTTAAACCTTAAGTATCACTGGCGGTATAAAGTACCCGCAGTGCGTACACCTTATCAATATCAATACACCTTATACAGATTAACACACCATAAAGCCCATGCAGGAAAGTGAAAACACAACACTGATTTGTAGTTGCAACCACCGGGTTCTAAGGCCTCAGTGGATTGATTCCAAAAAGGTAAACAATACAATTTATACACTACAGGCTAACAAGTAAATCTAAACAGAATAATGGCTACAGAGAATGTACGTATGTGAGAATATTCGCAAGCGCAACCCGAGTCGGTCCTCCGCTGGTCATACAGATAGCGTTTAGAGTCTTCTGACCGGCCAGGCAACAATGGTTCTTTTATACACAACATGCATACACAATACAATGGTCACTGTAATCTCATTGTTCATTGGACACAGAGATATGTCTCCACATTACAGTAAAGGTCATAGGTGGATTTGAAAAGGTGGGCGATGTCTTTCCCAACTGCTCTTGTGGGTGGTATCCTCTGGATTCCCGCCGCATATGTAATTTACAGTAAATACAGTTAATGTTCATAATCTACTTTTGCACATAACTATACGCAGGAACAAGCGATCTTTCTCTAACTAACACCGGAATGTTACCCTCAAAATACCCTACAGCTGGATACTAGACATCACCTTCCAACCTTTATCTGACCCTTCCTATCATGCAAAGGCGAATCTCTCTGTCCAGGAACTGTTTAAACTAGTAATACTCGCTGACATGGTCTAGGGAAACTATATCTAAAATGTACGCTATATGGGTTAAATATGTAATGTTCTAATAACACGCTACACGCTCACAAACTCCGCCGTAAATACCCATATCATGCGCAAGATCGCCGGAGCGATCCTACGCAACTTGCGGATATGTGCACGCACGGCGGACCGAGTGCACGAGCAGCGGGCATGTGCATGGGGTTAGTACAAGGCATATGCATTATGATATTTTTCGACTTTGACACTGTAATGCCGAGACCCCTCGGGCAGCCGCCCAAGAAGAGCCCACCTTCCTTGTGGAGTAGGCTTTTACTGATTTTGGAAGCGGCAATCCAGCCGCAGAATGAGCCTGCTGAATCGTGTTACAGATCCAGCGAGCAATAGTTTGCTTTGAAGCAGGAGCACCCAGCTTGTTGGATGCATACAGGATAAACAGCGACTCAGGTTTCCTGACTCTAGCCGTTCTGGCTACATAAACCTTCAAAGCCCTGACCACATCTAGTCTCTCGGAATCCTCCAAGTCACGAGTAGCCACAGGCACCACAATAGGTTGGCTCATAAGAAAAGGTGACACCACTTTTGGCAGAAATTGTGGACGGGTCCGCAATTCTGCCCTGTCCATATGGAAAACCAGATAGGGGCTTTTATGTGACAAAGCCGCTAATTCTGACACACGCCTAGCCGAAGCCAAGGCTAATAGCATGACCACCTTCCACGTGAGAAATTTTAACTCCACGGTTTTGAGTGGCTCAAACCAGTGTGACTTCAGGAAACTCAACACCACGTTAAGATCCCAAGGTGCCACTGGAGGCACAAAAGGGGGCTGAATATGCAGCACTCCCTTTACAAATGTCTGAACTTCAGGAAGAGAAGCCAGTTCTTTTTGAAAGAAAATGGATAGGGCCGAAATCTGGACCTTAATGGAACCCAATTTCAGGCCCAAAGTCACTCCCGTCTGTAGGAAGTGAAGGAAACGGCCTAGCTGGAATTCCTCCGTAGGGGCATTCCTGGCCTCACACCAAGCAACATATTTTCGCCATATACGGTGATGTTTAGCCGTCACGTCCTTCCTAGCCTTTATCAGCGTAGGAATAACCTCATCCGGAATGCCTTTTTCTGCTAGGATATGGCGTTCAACCGCCATGCCGTCAAACGCAGCCGCGGTAAGTCTTGGAACAGACAGGGCCCCTGTTGCAACAAGTCCTGCCTTAGAGGCAGAGGCCATGGGTCCTCTGTGAGCATGTCTTGCAGATCTGGATACCAAGTCCTTCTTGGCCAATCCGGAACAATGAGTATTGTTCTCACTCCTCTTTTTCTTATGATTCTCAGCACCTTGGGTATGAGAGGAAGAGGAGGAAATACATAAACCGACTGGAACACCCACAGTGTCACTAGTGCGTCTACAGCTATCGCCTGAGGGTCTCTTGACCTGGCGCAATACCTCTGTAGCTTTGTGTTGAGGCGGGATGCCATCATGTCCACCTGTGGCAGTTCCCACCGACTTGCAATCTGCGTGAAGACTTCTTGATGAAGTCCCCACTCTCCCGGGTGGAGGTCGTACCTGCTGAGGAAGTCTGCTTCCCAGTTGTCCACTCCCGGAATGAACACTGCTGATAGTGCTCTTATGTGATTCTCCGCCCAGCGAAGAATTCTGGTGGCTTCCGCCATCGCCACCCTGCTCCTTGTGCCGCCTTGGCGGTTTACATGAGCCACTGCGGTGATGTTGTCTGACTGAATCAGCACCGATTGGTCGCGAAGCAGGGTCTCCGCTTGACTTAGGGCGTTGTATATGGCCCTTAGTTCCAGGATATTGATGTGAAGGCAAGTCTCCTGACTTGACCACAGACCTTGGAAATTTCTTCCCTGTGTGACTGCCCCCCACCCTCGGAGGCTTGCATCTGTGGTCACCAGGACCCAGTCCTGAATGCCGAATCTGCGGCCCTCGAGAAGGTGAGCACTCTGCAGCCACCACAGGAGAGACACCCTGGCCCTGGGGGATAGGGTGATCAGCCGATGCATCTGTAGATGTGATCCGGACCACTTGTCTAACAGATCCCATTGAAAGGTCCTCGCATGGAACCTGCCAAAGGGAATGGCCTCGTATGATGCCACCATCTTTCCCAGGACTCGCGTGCAGTGATGCACCGACACCTGTTTTGGTTTTAATAGGTCTCTGACCAGTGTCATGAGCTCCTGAGCCTTCTCCATCGGGAGATAAACCCTCTTCTGGTCTGTGTCCAGAATCATGCCCAGGAAGGGCAGACGAGTCGTAGGAATCAACTGCGACTTTGGAATATTTAGAATCCAGCCGTGCTGTTGTAACACTTCCCGAGAGCGTGCTACGCTGATCAGCAACTGCTCTCTGGACCTCGCCTTTATGAGGAGATCGTCCAAGTATGGGATAATTGTGACCCCTTGCTTTCGCAGGAGCACCATCATTTCCGCCATTACCTTGGTAAATATTCTCGGTGCCGTGGAGAGACCAAACGGCAACGTCTGGAATTGGTAATGACAATCCTGTACCACAAATCTGAGGTACGCCTGATGAGGTGGATAAATGGGGACATGAAGCTATGCATCCTTTATGTCCAGAGACACCATAAAATCCCCCCCTTCCAGGCTTGCGATGACCGCTCTGAGCGATTCCATCTTGAACTTGAACCTTTTCAGGTATATGTTCAGGGATTTTAAATTCAATATGGGTCTGACCGAACCGTCCGGTTTCGGAACCACAAACATGGTCGAATAATAACCCTTTCCTTGCTGAAGGAGGGGAACCTTGACCACCACCTGCTGAAGATACAATTTGTGAATTGCAGCTAACACAATTTTTCTCTCTAAGGGGGAAGCTGGCAGGGCCGATTTGAGGTATCGGTGAGGGGGCATCTCCTCGCATTCCAGCTTGTATCCCTGAGACACAATCTCTAATACCCAGGGATCCACCTGGGAGTGAACCCACTTGTGGCTGAAATTTCGGAGACGCGCCCCCACCGGGCCTAGCTCCGCCTGTGGAGCCCCAGCGTCATGCGGTGGATTTAGTAGAAGCCGGGGAGGACTTCTGTTCCTGGGAACTAGCTGTGTTGTGCAGCTTCTTTCCTCTACCCTTGCCTCTGGCAAGAAAGGACGCACCTTGCCTTTTTGTGAACGAAAGGACTGCATTTGGTAATACGGTGCTTTCTTAGGTTGTGAGGGAACATATGGCAAAAAATTTGACTTTCCAGCAGTAGCTGTGGAGACCAGGTCTGAGAGACCCTCCCCAAACAATTCCTCACCCTTGTAAGGTAAAACCTCCATGTGCCTTTTTGAGTCGGCATCGCCTGTCCATTGCCGAGTCCACAGGACCCTTCTGGCAGAAATCGACATTGCATTTATTCTAGAGCCCAGTAGGCTAATGTCTCTTTGCGTATCTCTCATATATAGGACAGCGTCTTTTATATGCCCCAGGGTCATTAAAATAGTATCCTTGTCTAAGGTATCCAGTTCCTCAGATAAGGTATCCGTCCATGCTGCTACAGCACTACACACCCAGGCCGACGCAATTGCCGGCCTTAGTAAGGTACCTGAATGTGTATAAATGGACTTTTAGGGTACCCTCTTGCTTTCTATCCGCAGCATCTTTTAGGGTGGCCGTATCCTGTGACGGCAGGGCTACCCTCTTGGATAAGCGTGTTAGAGCTTTATCCACCCTAGGGGAGGATTCCCTGCGTAACCTGTCCGTTGGCGGGAAAGGATACGCCATAAGCATCCGTTTGGAAATCTGCAGTTTTTTATCTGGAGATTCCCAAGCCTTTTCACATAACTCATTTAGCTCATGTGAAGGGGGAAAGGTCACCTCCTGCCTTTTTTCCCCATACATATGTACCCTCTTGTCAGGGACTGGGGTTTCCTCTGTGATGTGCAACACCTCCTTCATTGCTATAATCATATAACGTATAGCTTTAGCCAATTTAGGCTGTAACTTTGCATCATCATAGCCGACACTGGAGTCAGACTCCGTGTCGGTGTCTGTGTCAACAATTTGGGATAGTGGGCGCTTCTGAGACCCTGACGGCCTCTGCGACATAGGATCAGGCATGGGCTGAGACCCTGACTGTCCTAAGGTTTCAACTTTATCCAACCTTTTATTCAAGGAATTAACATTATCATTTAAAACCTTCCACATATCCATCCAATCAGGTGTCGGCGCCGTCGGCGGCGACCCCACATTCATTTGCTCCCGCTCTGCTTCCACATAGCCTTCCTCGTCAAACATGTCGACACAAGCGTACCGACACACCACACACATACAGGGGATGCTCTTTTTGAAGACAGTTCCCCCACAAGGCCCTTTGGAGAGACAGAGAGAGAGTATGCCAGCACACACCCCAGCGCTATATGACCCAGGAATCACACAGTAACTTAGTGTTAACCCAGTAGCTGCTGTATATAAAGTTTTTTGCGCCTAATTTATGTGCCCCCCCTCTCTTTTTACCCTCTTCTACCGTGTTTCTGCAGGGAAGAGCCTGGGGAGCTTCCTCTCAGCGGAGCTGTGGAGAGAAAATGGCGCTGGTGAGTGCTGAGGAAGAAGCCCCGCCCCCTCAGCGGCGGGCTTCTGTCCCGCGTTTGTGTGTAAAATAATGGCGGGGGCTCATGCATATATACAGTGCCCAACTGTATATATGCTACTTTTTGCCAAGAGGTTCCTAATTGCTGCCCAGGGCACCCCCCCCCCCCCGCACCCTACAGTGACCGGAGTGTGTGGGTTTAATGTGGGAGCAATGGCGCACAGCTGCAGTGCTGTGCGCTACCTCAGTTTGAAGACTGGAGTCTTCTGCCGCCGCTTTTGAAGTCTTCTTGCTTCTGTCACCGGCTTCTGTCTTCCGGCTCTGCGAGGGGGACGGCGGCGCGGCTCCGGGATCGGACGACAAAGGGTGAGATCCTGTGTACGATCTCTCTGGAGCTAATGGTGTCCAGTAGCCTAAGAAGTAGGACCTATCTTCAGTAAGTAGGGCTGCTTCTCTCCCCTCAGTCCCACGCTGCAGAGAGTCTGTTGCCAGCAGATCTCTCTGAAAATAAAAAAAAACTAACAAAATACTTTCTTATAGCAAGCTCAGGAGAGCTCACTAAGTAGCACCCAGCTCGTCCGGGCACAGATTCAAACTGGAGGAGGGACATAGAGGGAGGAGCCAGAGCACACCAGTATCCAAATTCTTTCTTAAAGTGCCCTGTCTCCTGCGGAGCCCGTCTATTCCCCATGGTCCTTACGGAGTCCCCAGCATCCACTAGGACGTTAGAGAAAATAAAAATGCAATCTTTACACTAGGTTCTCAGGACCCCAAACAGGCTCACGTTTTCCAGGTCCCCTAGCAGGAGCACAGGTGTAGTCATTACTCACTGACACGTTTTAAAAGCTGCACAGGTGGAGCTAATTATTCCACCTATGTGGGCAGACCTGGAAAACATGCACTGTTTGGGGTCCTGAGGCCCGAGTATGAGAACCTGTACACTAGGAGGCATCCTGCTGCAATCAGGCCTTTCTATATAAAACCTATGGGCAGAGCCATGCCGTCTCATGTCACCAGTTCAGTCTGGTTACATAGCGCTTAAAACCTCCATCATAATATGTGACTATTATTGCATACCTCCCAACTCACCCAATTTTCGCGGGACAGTCCCATTTCTTTAGGACTGTCCCGCGGGCTGCAGTTGGGAGGCCTCTCTGTCACTCGGTGCTCTGCTTAGTGCAGAGCAGCGGTGAATACACGCTGTGCGCGGTTGGGTGGCAGTTGGGAGGCCTCACTGTCACTCGCTGCTCTGCTTAGCTGCTGGCATGCCACAAGGTCCGCATGTGCATGTGCACAGCGTGTACGCATGTGCACAGCGTATACAGCGTATATTCACAGGAGGCAGAAGGACCTTGTGGCATGCCAGCAGCTCACAGAGTGCTGGCCTTGCCTACCAAACAGGAGGCGTGACAGGCGGTCCAGGCATCCTTACATAGCCACACCCCTTTTTATGAGGTCATGCCCCCTTTTTGGCAGTGGCTCCGCCGCACAGGGGTGTCCCAGCTAGGACATGGTAAAAGTTGGGAGGTATGTTATTGATGTATAACCTGTTGGGTTGGTGGTCACAAGAAGTGCACAGCGGATGTGAAAGTGAGTTTTTAGCCAAGATGCTGGTTTTATTGGTAAACAGCAGTAACAGGATAATGAAAGAACACTGTGGAAATACAAGGGTTAACAGCCGTATTGTGGGGGTATCAAACAGTGGTAATTGCAGGTATTAGGTGTCTCACCGCAGCAGTTAAGTACTGTTCATCTACACAGTACTGTTTCACTCTATCAGTATGTCTGCACATGTGTGTACAGTAGCACATCGGGTCGGAGGTTGCACCTCCCTGCAGACTCTGGGTCCTAGTGACCACCATGTTCTAGTGCAAGGAGAGAGGCAGCGCAGAGTGCCTGTCCTTCAACACCTATCATATTGGTGATCTCAGATGGCCCCATGATGCAGTGCAGTTCAGTATTGTTGTGTGGAAGAACAAAATATCAGCTACTTCATGTTTGAGGCTGAATATCTCATGGTTCAAGAGAGGGGGCCACCCTCCAGGTATAGGAGGCAAGTCATCATTTTTAAAACACCTTTTTTAAAAGTATAATTGCTCTCCCACAGTCTATAAGCATCCTGGTAATGGCAGATTTACTGGCTTTTGTCAAAAGAAAAGCTAGTGTGAATTAGAGATGAGCGGGTTCGGTTTCTCTGAATCCGAACCCGCCAGAACTTCATGTTTTTTTTCACGGGTCCGAGCGACTCGGATCTTCCCGCCTTGCTCGGTTAACCCGAGCGCGCCCGAACGTCATCATGACGCTGTCGGATTCTCGCGAGGCTCGGATTCTATCGCGAGACTCGGATTCTATATAAGGAGCCGCGCGTCGCCGCCATTTTCACACGTGCATTGAGATTGATAGGGAGAGGACGTGGCTGGCGTCCTCTCCATTTAGATTATAAGAGACTGAGAGAGATTTACTGGAGCTGACTAGGAGGAGTACTGTTACTGTAGAAGTGTAGAGACTGAGTGGAGAGAGTTTACTAGTGAGGACAGTGCAGTTTACTTTATAATCCGTTCTCTGCCTGAAAAAAGCGATACACAGCACACAGTGACTCAGTCACATACCATATCTGTGTGCACTGCTCAGGCTCAGGCCAGTGTGCTGCATCATCTATTATCTGTGAATACACGCTCCTCTGGGACCGGACATTCTCTATGGGTGCTAGGTAATAGGAAGATGCAATGCAAGGAAAAGATGATAAATCATGATTCCTCACTCCTAAGCCAAATGCTTTGCAGTAGTTTGGAAACCTGTCCTCACCGCACCCCCCTGCAGACGGGGGAGGGGGGGGGGGGGGGGGGCGCTCTGTAACGGGTACAAAGCAATGCAGACACATTTACTTAATGAAGGACGTGTGGAGAGGATCACATTATCTGGCTAGCACATACATCAGTCAAGTCATCGATTCTTGTTCCCGTCCTCTTATTGATCATGTAGAAGACACTCATACTGTACCTTTTCCCAATTACCAAGCCATGCATCTTTAACGCTTCAGCAGCTCTTGTGACAATCAACACTTCATTATCATAGTGACATTATAGCATACATGTAATATATTTGTGTATGTGCTGAATACATCTTCATTTACTGTCATTTTCTTATTTCAGAAATAGCCACAGTAATAGTGTATGTGTTGGTCTGTTTTCCCCGGCTATGCGCAGAATCCAGTATCTGATCCATCCATATTAGCATTACATGGCCATAACCCAAGTGTTGGGGAGCATTTTATAATTAGGGGGTAAAGAGGTCATGACCTATTAAAATGATAACGTGTTCCGCTAATGTGTTCTTTTTCTTTCTTTCTTTCTTTCCTTCATTTCTTTCTTTTTCTTTCTCTTTCTTTCTTCTTTCTTTTTCTCTCTTTCTTTCTTTCTTTCTTTCTTTCTTTCTTTCTTTCTTTCTTTCTCTCTTTCTTTCTATCTTTCTTTTTCTTTCTTTCTTTCTTTCTTTCTTTCTTTCTTTCTTTCTTTCTTTCTTTCTTTCTTTCTTTCTTTTTCTTTCTTTCTCTCTCTCTCTCTCTCTTTCTTTCTTTCTTTCTCTCTCCCTCTCTCTCTCTCTCTCTCTCTCTTTCTTTCTTTCCTTCCTTTTTTCTTTCTTTCTTTCATTCTTTCTTTCTTTCTTTCTTTCTTTCTTTCTTTCTTTCTCTCTCTTTCTTTCTTTCTTTCTCTCTCTCTCTCTTTCTTTCTTTCTTTCCTTCCTTTTTTCTTTCTTTCATTCTTTCTTTCTTTCATTCTTTCTTTCTTTCTTTCTTTCTCTCTCTCTCTCTCTCTTTCTTTCTCTCTCTCTCTCTTTCTTTCTTTCCTTCCTTTTTTCTTTCTTTCTTTCTTTCTTTCTTTCTTTCTTTCTTTCATTCTTTCTTTCTCTCTTTCTTTCTCTCTCTCTTTCTTTCTTTCTGTCTTTCTTTTTCAATCTCTCTCTCCCATCCTCTCTCTTTTTCTTTCTTTCTTACTTATTATATAGTGCCAGCATATTCCATTGTGCTTTACAATTAGAAACAAAACAGTAATAGAACAGTAATAAAACATGACAGGCAGAGAGGTAGGAGGGCCCTGCTGGCAAGATTACACTTTATAGGGAAATAGGAATTTGCTACGCAAGGATAAGTGCTACATATTACATATCGGTCCAGCCAGATTGCAGAGGTTCTTGGTGGACTGTATGATCCACTCAAATGCCAATATTGGCCTTAGATCAGCAGGATGTGTGAGTGTAGACAGAGAGCATGTAATGTTATGTGTGGACTGTGTAGGGGGAGGTAGTTGGATAGAATACTGTAGTTTATGGAGGTTACATAGGTAGTTCTGGGGTTTGAGAAAGCTGACTGAAGAATGTGTTTTCAGAAAACATGTGAAGGTTTGGAAACTAGAGGAGAGTCTTGTTGTGTGTGGGAGGGCATTCCACAGGGTGGGTGCTGTTTTGTTCATATGTTTGTAAATCCACTCATCAGGACACAGAGACCTGTGAGTTCACTGCTGTGCTGTTTATTCCATCACCAACTCCAGACACACTGCACACTGGACCACCCATTTCCCGACATCCCCCTGGTCCTAGGGACCATCACTTAAGATTCAGCCTTACACAGATTAGTAAGGGAGTGTCTACAAATATTAAGCATTCTAATACACTAACATCACATCCTCTTTTCTTTAAAGATAAGCCCTATACGCTTCAATGCAACAATTAACAACGTCATATTAAGAACATCATCTAACATGTTTCAATTAATCTCTCAGGTCTGCGTAGTTCCCTTTTGGGTCTTTCATACACTGTCTGTGTTTCATCGACCATGTTGGACCTTTCTAGAATCGTGGTTTGTTCACCATTATCAGGATCATCATACATATCAGATGAAGGGTATTCTTCAGTCATGTTGTCTTCATTATGGTTAGGTTGAGATCTTAAATCCACCCGTTCCACGCTCTGTACGTAAGATCTTGGTGCTACTTGTGCTTGCACAATACCTTTCTGCACCCAAATACCTTTCTCGTGATCTCTGAGACGGACTTGGTCACCCGATTTTAGATCAGATAAGCTTTTTGCTCGCCTGTCATGGAACAGTTTCTGTTTCGCCTGTTGACGTTCCTTACTCAGTCTGACCAACGCTGAGTTATGTGTATTAAGCAGTTCATCATGTATCGGGAGATTTGCTCTAATCCTCCTTCCCATCAGCATTTGTGCAGGAGAAAGTCTATTCTGTAAAGGTGTACTGCGGTAGATTAAAAGACTTTTGTAGAAATCTTCTTTACCTTCTTGAGCTTTTTTCATGAGACTCTTTACAGTTTTTACTGAACTTTCCACCAACCCATTTGAGCGTGGATAGTGGGGACATGACGTATTATGGACAAATTCCCACTCATCAGCAAATTGTCTAAATTCAGCACTGGAAAACAGGACCATTGTCAGTAAACACTTCCATAGGAACACCATGCCTTGCAAAGATTGACTTCATGCAATTGATTACGGCTATACTAGTAGTTGTATGTAGTGTCTTCACCTCAGGGTAGTTAGAGTAATATTCAGTCATGACAATGTACGTTTACACATTACAATCAAACAAATCCACGCCAACTTTCTGGTACGGTCTCTCTGGCACTGCGTGAGGACTCAGTGGCTCGACTTGTTGTTTCGGTCTATACGTAAGACATAATTCACATGTAGCTGTAGTCTTTGCTATGTCTTGGTTCATTCTTGGCCAATACATAACTTCACACGCTCTCCGCTTACATTTTTCTTCTCCTAAGTGGCCTTCATGTATCTTGCACAGCATAGTTTTTCTTAGTCGTGCAGGTATGACAAACCTATTGCCTTTGTAAATAATACCATCGACAACTGTAAGGTCACTGCGGTACATCCAATAATCATGGATAGACAGCGAGCACGCATGTTTTTCTGCTGGCCAACCTTTCAGAATGATATCTTTCAACACTTTCATTGTGTCATCTGTCTCAGTTTCTTTCCTAATCTGTTCTTGTCTTGCAAGAGACACTGGTAGAGAAGCTATGATCAAATTAACATAGGCTTCTATCTCTTCATCCATTAGACTTTTGGAACCTTAACTTTTGTCCACAGCACGAGAAAGTGTATCAGCAATGTACATGTATTTGCTGGGACAGTACAGCAAGTGTACATCATATTTCTGTAGTCTGATAAGCATTCGTTGAATTCTCATGGGACAGTCATGTAATGATTTAGTCATGATAGCTACCAATGGCTTGTGGTCAGTTTTCACTGTAAATGTTTGACCATACACAAACTGATGAAATCGCTCACATGCATATGTGATCGCTAGAAGTTCTTTTTTTATCTGAGCATACCTTGTTTCAGCACTTGTCAGTGCTCTTGATGCATAGATTACTGGTTGCCATGTATCTTCATGTTCTTGTAACAGCACTGAGCCTAGGCCAAATTGCGAAGCATCTGCTGAAATTCTTATTTTTTTCGCAGGATCAAAGAATTTTAGCACTGGTTGCTCTGTAATGATCTGTTTCAAGTTTTGCCAACTTTCTTCTTGTTCATGTGACCACATCCACTCGTTATCTTTGTCCAACAACCATCTAAGAGAGGCTGTTCGTTCAGAGAGTTGAGAAATAAACTTTCCTAAGCAAGTAATCATTCCTAGGAATCTTCTGACGTCGTCTTTGTTGTTAGGACGTTCCATGTTCACTATGGCTGATATTTTCCTTGGGTCTGGTTTTACACCTTGATCCGAGACCACGTCGCCCATAAAGGTAAGTGTATTTACGCCAAATTCACATTTGTCCTTGTTTAGCTTTAGATTCACTTTTTTGACAAGTTCCATTACTTGTCTTAATCTAGAATCATGTTCTTCCTTCGTAGATCCCCAGACAATAATGTTATCCATCATTGTTTCAACACCTGGAATATGTTCAAAAATCATGTGTATCTTTTTGTGATATACTTCTGGAGCAGACAATATACCATAAGGTAGTCGAAGAAATCTGTATCGACCTTCTGGTGTATTAAACGTACAAAGCTTTGAGCTGGCCTCATCTAGCTTCATTTGCCAGAATCCTGAAGATGCGTCCAATTTACTGAACAATTTTGCTCCCGCAAATTGCGACATGATTTCATCTCTGGTTGGTAGTTTGAAATGTTCTCGTTTAATAGCTTTGGGGTCTAGGCATATTCTGAGTTGTCCATTTTTCTTTTCAACAATTACTGAGGAGCTTACCCATTCAGTAGGCTCATCAACTTTCTGTATCACACCCAAGGCTTCCATGTGATTTAACTCTTGTTTCAGTTTTTCTCTCAGCACAAACGGCACTTTTCTACAGGGGTGTATCACTGAAGAAACTTGCGTGTCTATATTTATTTTATGCTCTCCAGGCAAACAACCTAGACCTTCAAACAAGTCTCTGTAGTCTGTAAACATCGATTTGCAGTCATCTTCTACTTGTGATGTCACCATAAAAACTTTCTTTAGCAAGCCTAGTTTCTCACAGGAAGTTAATCCTAGAATCGGTTGCACATTATTATCCACAATCAGTAGAGATGTTTTAAACTGTTGTCCCTTATATTTCAGTGTCACTAAGCATGTACCTTTCACAGGAATTTCCTCCCCAGTTTACCCTGTAACTTTCACTTTGGCCGGATGAATTTTAGGTTTTACTCTAAAAGTCTTATAGTCTTGAAATTATATTAAATTTACCTGCGCACCAGTATCAAGCTTAAAGGGAATGACAATCTCGTTCAAAGTTAAAGGGACAATCCATTCTTTCTTATCTGCACTGCAAAGTTCAATGCAATCCACAAAGAATTCCTCTGTTTGTTTAATAGCATGCACTTTGATTTCACTTTTCATTTTACAGCATTTGGCAAAGTGATTAAGTTTACCACATTTCATGCAGGTGTTACCATAAGCAGGGCACATTTTAGGATTGTGAGCATTTCCACATCTACTACACATTTCCTTGGTAGACTGTGGCTTAGACTGCTTCATTCTTGAGAATGGAGGTTTGCTTGGCTCTGTGTTCTGCACTACATGGACAGCAGCATCAACTTCCTTGTGTAACTTTTTGGCTTGAAATCTAGTTATTTCTGCAGATCTGCACATAGTCACTGCCTTTTCTAGTGTTAGGTCTTGCTTTCTCTCAGGAATCTCTCTCTGAGTCCATTATCAGGTATTCCACAGACAATACGATCACTAATCAGTGAATCCTTTAAATCACTAAACTCACAGGTTTTACTGAGTGATTGCAGCTCTGTAACATACTGATCAAATCCATCTACAGACTTCTGATCACATGTGAAAAACTTATATCTTTCATATGTCACATTTTTCCTTGGCACAAAGTAATCTTCAAACTTTTGCATTATAGAAGATAGCACCATATTCTGCCCCTCAGCAAACTGAAAACTATTATAAATGTCCAGCACATCCTCTCCTATCACATGGAGGAAAATGGATGCCTTCGTTTTGTCAGCCTCTGTATCAGCTCCACATGCAGCAAGATATATATTAAACCTTTGCTTAAATCTTTTCCAGTTTTCAGACAAGTTACCAGACATCAGCATGCCGGTTGGAGGAGCCAGTTTATCCATGGTTACTCACTGTTTGAAGAGAGGAACACATGGCAGGCTTTGCAGACACTGAGTATCACAGCCTTACAGACTGCTGCAAGATTCTTTCACACTCTGAGAGCACTAGCAGTCCAAGTTAAACTTCTTCTGACACCATGTTTTGTTCATGTTTGTAAATCCAGTCATCAGGACACAGAGACATGTGAGTTCACTGCTGTGCTGTTTATTCCATCACCAACTCCAGACACACTGCACACTGGACCACCCACTTTCCAGCATCCCCCAGGTCCTAGGGACCATCACTGAAGATTCAGGCTTACACAGATTAGTTTGGGAGTGTCTACAAATATTAAGATTCTAATACACTACCATCACAGGTGCAGCCCCAAAAAAGTCCTGTATTACTGCTCTGTGCACCGATACGTAATGTTCATTTACAAGGGCAGGCGGCAAATTTGAATCAATTGGACAGATGTGTTGCTGCTAAATTTTTGAACAGCTTTTCCTAAATTTAATATGTCCCATCCCCAGAATAGCAAAGTGTCTATACATTACCAAGATCTAGATTACAACGCATTTTACTGATTTTCCATTTCTGTTACCTGTTGTCCAGAATTCAACAAAGCGCTTTAAAAATAAAAATCCCTATATTATTATTTCATCTTTGTGTGCAGAAGGGAAACAAATCAGTTGACTGACAGAGTGACGTTTTGACACCCGACTATGCAGGAAGAGTGACAGTCATCGCAGAGTTCAGATCACGTGTGTTCCCACTGAACGCTGCAATTATTTATATAGCTGGATTCTCTACAGCGGAACCTGTTACTTTATAATGACTAGCAGATATTCTGTCTTATAAATTGTAATAAAAAAGACAGTAATTACTACAGAGAACATGAAGAAGACGTAACAATTAATCCAGTAACTTTGTCAGCAAAATTCCTAACATACTGTGTATATTCAGGCTTGTTTATTAGGCATGGTCACAATGTTCGGCACATTTATATCATATATTATAGACCCCTTGATGAAGGCCAGATAGGACGAAAGGCGTTGGGTGCTACCAGGCATAACCCATCCTCTCAAGTTAAGATATTTATTTATTTGCGTTGATTTTTTTACTCTAATTTTTAACATTAGTAATTTGGTCCTCTTGTTTTACATCAACTTATAGTATTTTTTGTATGGATTTGTGTACCTTTATTTAGCTCCAGAGACATTTTTATTAATTTTTATTCGTTTTTTATGTGTGGCTCTGAGATTTATTCTTACTAGTGCTAAATGTATTTGATTAAATTATATATGACTTTTTAACTTAGCCTCCTACAATTTATATGACACCATTGGTCGCTTGGAAACGCCTTATCCACTGCATATATATATATATATATATATATATATCTATCATCACACTGTCCCATTTACTATTTTTATATTTCAGCAGCTTCAAGCTTACACCTTATATTAAGCTATTTTTACGTCCCGCAAGCCAGTAAATTGCAAGTTTAGAGATGAATGGCACTACCTGGCTCTATAAAGGAGCTTCACTCCTAGATACTAGAAATATATTGCCTTCCACTACTCTATTATGTGGCGAAGATATGGGGGGGGGGGAGGGTGGCCACACCCTGTTGTGAATACCCAGGCCCTTGGCAGAAGCTGTGCACTTTCACTGCGCCGAACGAAGGGGCAAGATGGCTTTCCCAAGCCTTGGTAGTTGTGGCCATTGCCGTCGGGAGAATGAAAACTCTTTTAGTGCTGTTCATGAGAAACAAGACAGGAAACATTAGATTTCAGTGTCTACACGAGATGTGTCTCTTCCAGGCCCCGGTGTAATGTGAACAGGCAAGAAAAAAAGAGAGACATTGTTTCCCCCAGCACCCTGAATGATAACAGTAACAGATATAAATCCCACATAATATTAGAATTCAGAGATCTTGGTTACACATAATTATGCATTATGGGGTTGCTCCAAGGTGGGTAGCTCTTAGCTTAGACATATTGTAGTAAGGAGCCATTATCATGTGGCTCCTTGCTTGTTAATCATAGACCCAAATTGTGGTAATGGAGGCGTGGGGTGTGGTGCCTCTGGACTGGCTTAGCTGGATGGCTTTAGTGTGGCATACCTTTACATTCTATTAACACTTTTCACTTATTAATTTTTTAACACTATTTCTCTATTTTAATTACATTTCATGTTTGTGTCACCCTCTCTATAGCTTCGGCTTCCTAAATACTAATTTATTAACACTATAGTTTTTTCACTGGTATGCTGCCCTGGGCTTTCTGGCTTATGCTGGTGTTTTGGGGTGCCACACCCTGCACCTAGATATAGCGCTAGGGACCTCAAATATACAGAGATGCCTTGATGCAGCTTTGGGGCTTATTCACACATTTGCGCAAATATGTGTAACCAAGATCTCTGAATTCTAATATTATGTGGGATTTATATCTGGTTACTGTTATTATTCAGGGTGCTGGGGGAAACAATGTCTCTCTTTTTTTCTTGCTTAGAAATACCCCTCCCTTTCGACCACCTGAATGATATCATTAAGCTGATTGAACATCTACCATTATATATGTAATGTGAACAGGCAGGGAAGGAAAGCAGCCATCGCTGGAGGGCCACACCACAGCAGGGGCAAGCAATCACCGGCAGTTGCATGGCCAGCTGTGAATTATAGACAGGCACGCCAATTGTGGAGCATCCTTACATAACCGGGGCACTGACGTACTTGCTGTGTGACTACACATGACGTCAGAGATTGAGAAATGTCAGATTGTTCTGTGACTGGCCCTCCCCTGATCCTGAGATGCACTTAGCGCCGTATGTGGCGACAACATCTAGCGAGTTTTAGCAAATGGAGCATGCGCTGTAGCTACTGCATGCATCACATGCATGAGTCAGATCGATCTCCGCCATTTCTCTCTCCCTGTCCGTGAAGTGGGATTCTGTGAGAATCTTGTGTGTTTGTAGCCAGACTTGTTTTCTATTCTAAGTTGTGTCTATGAACAGGGGGCCCCAGTTCAAATCCTGGTTTGGATCTTTCCGGGTATTTGGATTTTAAATACGAAATTCGGGTTTTGGATTTGCAAAAATTACATGATTTTAGCTGTTTTTATCGATTTTGTTTTTTAACTGAAACAAAAAACGAATCCGAATCAAAACCTTTGAGGGTGGTTTTGCCAAAACCAAAGCACGATGATGCATTAGAACCAAAACCAAAATGTTGGGTCCGCGTACTTTTCTAATTTTAGCTATGATGGCTGCACCAGCTGACAGAGAAATTAGCAACAAGAGTTGAAAACTACATGGTGGTAGATAATTCAGAGCTCTCAGTTGCATATATTTGCAGAGCTATTGCAAGCCTACAGGCCAACTTCACAGTGTCTCTGATACTGGAGGTCTCTAATACCAAAGGGGGTATTCAATTGTTTGAAAAGTCAGTTGGGTGTCTGATTTTTTCCTATCTAATACACACCCAACTGACTTTTCAAACAATTGAATTCCCCCCTAAGTCTAAGTTTGGGGCACGGAACCCCTCTAGCCAGCGAAGGCGAGCCACCCTAGGGCACTACACCAGTGAGAAGCTAAGGGTGTTAATAAGAAAGAAGCAAAAGCTTTATTTTAAAAGGTGATACACAAGTGAAAGGTGTAAATTAGAATGCTTAAAGGAATAATATTAGTATCTTGATATATACCTTGAAGTCCTTGAATTTAAAGCCAGTTTTTTCTTCGGCCGGGTACCCTGAATCCTTTGGGAGGTATTCAATTATCCGCGATAACACGATCGCACCTATCTCCCGAAAAATTAGCTTATCGCAGCGTGCACGCTCCCGTTTATCGCACCTATCCTATTCCAAAATGGCGATAACGGGATTAGCGTGATAATTCTAGCCGGCAAAAGCTGAGATAAGTATAGGAGTAAATGAGGAAATCTGCCTGTACCCCCCAAAAGCCAAACTAATAATGAAAAACATTATAGAAGTCTATTAGTGGCCATAATAAAACTATTGGTGTCATTAAATTGGGTCAAATGGCTGTTGTGTGCATTTTTTTTAAAAAGTTAAAAAATTATGAAAGCTATTTTTTTTTCAGCAAAATAAGTGCCCTCAGTAAATGTGGGGTACATAAAAATGGGTTTAAGTGTATATTTGGGTCATTTTAGGGGACTTAAAAAAAAAAGTGGAAATGGACCGATTACTCCCATCTGCAAGTCTAAAAACACTTGTTCCACTCATAAAGCACCCCAATATACCTGTCGCATACCTTGTACCCCAATTTCCATCACTTTGTATTTTCTGACCCCAAAAATGACGTCATTATTGTCCAATTAAAAATAATGAAAACATCTAAGTGCCTAATTAGTCATTCATTGGGGTGTCCTAGGGGCTCTGAACCAAATCCAGACATTTTGACCGTAAAATAGGGATTTTGCACTACTTACCTGCTCAGAGATGGTGAAGAGAAGTCCACGATAAACCCTATGGAGACTTATCGCGGTAACTTTTTACAGCTAATTGGATACCAAGTTATTGCAAATGCGATAATTTATCGCACAACACCCTTATCACTACTAATTGGATACCCCCTTTGTCGGTACATACTTCTAACTCTTGCAAAGGTAAATGGAAGCCACTTTAAGCACAAGGATCATATATAGGTGTAGATCGGACGACAGTGATCATCAGTGTGTAGCGTCAGAGTGGCTCAGACGTCATTTATGCAAATTGCCTCATTTACATAACTACATCCGTACACTGGCCAGATGACTCCTCCATAGCAGAAGAAGAAGCATATTGCTTATCATAGTACTCACAGCAATGTTTATGCATGTACGGAACTGACCTTCTCTTTTCTGCAGGAGACTAAATCTATAGCAAAGTAATAAAGACATTGCAGACTGAATTATACATCTCGGGCTCCAGGCCTTGTGGCCTTGCATGGGGGGGATATCTGCATCATGCTGATGGATGATAGCGCATTCATTATAAAGTACCGCGCTGTGACTGGGGCCACAGACACTAGGACAGCAATACCGCTGTAGAAGTCTTCTGCCCCTCTCTCTCCCTGTTACTCCCTGACGCTGTCTCTCTCTCACTTTATCCTTGACAGTGTGTCTGTGTCCATCTCTCTCTTCCTGACACTGTCTCTCTCTCTCTCCCTTCCTAGCACTGTCTCTCTCCCAGAGCCGGCCCTAACCAATATGATGCCCTAGGCAAGATTTTGGCTGGTGCCCTCTAGCACCACCGCTGGTTCCGCCTCTGACCTTGCACCTCTTTCCCAGCACCATCACCCATAGCAGTCCTTATTTTGGTATTTGTACCCCCTATATTTTAAATAGGAACAGTTTGCACATTTGGCGCACAGCCCAAAAAGGGGTGTGTTTTTGCTGGCAAGAGGCACAATAGTAACCCCAATTCCAATTACGCCACACAGTACTGCACCTTTATTCACATTTGATCATGCGATAGTGTCCATAATTCATATTACATCCCACAGTAGTATTACTTTACCTTAAACGTTACTCCTCACAGTAGAGCCCCTTATTCACATTACATCACACTGAATTGCTCCTTATTCAAATTACACCACACTCTATTGCTCCTTATTCCCATTAGATGACACAGTAGTGCCCTTTCTATATGCAACGTCACATAGTAGAGCATACCTCCCAACATGACCCTCTCCAGGAGGGACACAATGCTCTACTTCTGGACTTTTCTCTTAATTTATGATTGCCGGCACCTGTATTGAACTAGTTAATGGATTAAAGGTGTTGCAGCACAGGTGATGGCAATCATACATTAAGAGAAAAGTCCAGGAGCAGAGCATACTGTCCCTCCTGGAGAGGGTCATGTTGGGAGGTATGGTAGAGCACCTTATACACATAATGCCACACATTAGTAATGCATTTATACACATAATTCCACACAGTAATGCACCTTACACATATGACACACATTATTAATGTCCTTAGAAACATAATGCGACTTACACATTATGACAACCTTTATTAATGCCCTTTTACACATAATGTCCCTTACACATATACCGTACAATATTAATGCCCTTATACACATAATGACACACACAGTGCCCCCTACACATTTGCTGCACATTATTAGTGCCCCTATACACATAATGACACACATACAGTAGTACCCTGTTACACATATGCTGCACATTATTAATGCCCTTATACACAAAATGACACACATAGTGCCCCCTACACATATGTTGCACATTATTAATGCATTTTTACATGACACAAATGCTCCTTACACATATTCCGAACACTACTGCACAACCAACCCACTCACATGCACACAGTACTCACACTGCCACTAACACTGTGACCTCTGCCTCTGCTTGGATACAGATGTGTCCTCATCAATCTTGCCTCAATGCTAACGTCGGGCACCTTTTTTTTTATGAAAATGCATCTTATTTGCATTGCTATGTGGCTAGGATGCACAAGCAGCTTCTGCTGATTAAAATTATATGCATCATGCCTATATACTGTGTGAGACTGTGGATGTATCTGCATATGAAATGCTACACACAGAATATAGGCATGCTGCATATCATTTTAATCAGCAGAAGCTTCTGATGCCCCTAGGCATATCAAATGCCCTAGGCAATTGCCTAGTTTGCCTATACCTATGGCCGGCTCTGCTCTCTCCCTCCCTCTCTCCTTGACAGTGTCTCTCTCCCTCCCTGGCACTGTCTCTCTCTCTCTTCTTGACACTGTAGTTTTCTCTCTTTCCATCTATCCTTGACACTGTCTCTCTATAGCTCTCTTTGCCTGACACTGTCTTTCTCCCTCTCTCTCTGACACTGTGTCTCCCTCATGCTCCCTGACACTGTCTCTCTCTCCCTCTCTCTGACACTGTCTCTCTCTCTCTCTCTCTCTCCCTGACACTGTCTCCCTCTCTCCCTGACACTGTCTTTCTCTCCCTTTCCCTCTCTCCTTGATACTGTCTCTTTCTCTCCCTGACACTGTCTCTCTCTCTCTTGGGGCGGGATTTACTATAAGCAATCGCCACCTCTCGCCGCCTACCGCAGCGATACTAATCGCATATGTACTAACATATGCGATTAGTATCGCAATGCGGTATAGGAGGCCCCCCGCGATGATGTCTGCCGGGGTCGGCGGGGGTCAGCGGGGGTCTCCGTCACCTCCCAGACTCGGGAGGTGACGTGTGCAGGGAGAGCCCGGGCTCCTCCTCCTCCCCCCTGCAGCCGGAAGGAGACAAGGCTGTGATGTGGGGGAGAAGGAGGAGGGGGGCCGCACCAGCAGGCAGCAGCAGCTCAGGTATGCCGGGGGGAAGGGGGGGTCGTCGTGAGCGGCGCGGGGCTGCGGCGGAATGCGGCGTGGGGCGGCGGCGGCGGTAAGAATCCCATCGGCTTCTATAGGGTATCGCCATAAAAAGATGGCGATACCCTATGAGGCGAAAACGTGGCGGTCGGGAGTTAGTACATATGAAAATGCGGTAAAACAGGGGTTTTACCGCATTTTCCCTTTAGTAAATCCCACCCTTGGACACTGTCTCTCTCTCCCTCATTCCTTGACACTGTCTATTTCTCCCTGCCACTGTCTCACTCTTTCCCCCTGACGTGATTATCAGTATCATAAAATATGGGGATCACAGCTACGATTATGCGATTTTGCGCAAACCACATCAGTAAACCGCCCGTACTGCCCACTTGTGGCGAAGCTCCAGGTGACTTGCCTACTTGTTGTACCAAGCAGCCTGTGCTCACGGGTTCAGTATCGGCAGCTATTCAATTACAGATTTGTGAACAACCCACGGGCGGCCCCAAAAAAGCACTTAACGCTGTTAATTGTTCGGCCCTCTGGAAGGTCTGTAAAGCATTATACGTGTGTGCTACATAAAGAACTATAAAATAAATGATACTGGAGCTTATTAATCTCAGCGAGATTGTGATTGGTAGGTGGCTATACAGGAAATACTGAGTATGTAAACTTCAAGCTTGCTAAACACATTTTAGGAGTGGAATGATACTTATTACATGTGATGGTAACCAGTAAATAAACCAGTTATAAGATGCGTGGGACAGATGAATTTAATAAACTGTTTATTCACTATTAATAGTCCTGACTGAGGTGTGCCTTCATTTCCCACATCTGTAATTGCCAATTTGTAAAGATACGTTCACCCTTTACAGCATTACTCAAGCGGAACTGACAGTATAAGGGCCTTGTACTGCAATAGAGTTATAGTAAAATGCTGCAGCATCCTTTCTCCAAAATACTGTAATTGTATCAGTGCACGGATCATATCATATGGAAGCTCGTTACTGGGATTCATATGCCCCCCCCCCCCTTGTATCACCGAGTGGCAGAGATATTAAATCACCCTGCAAAAGCGAGGACAGGCGCTAAGGACACTCAATGCACTTCCACTGCTTAATTGGTCATAGTTACAATACAATACCTTTTAGGCCGCAGGCAGGTGGAATAAACAATGTATAGTTGGGGGAGGGGTGGGGGATACATCTAAAAATACCTTAACAGAAGCGCAGGGACCACAATTTTTTTTCAATATATTTTCAATTAATTGAACTAAAACTGCTAGTTGTTACAATTTATACACATTGGGGGTCATTCCGAGTTGTTCGCTCGCTAGCAGTTTTTAGCAGCCGTGCAAACGCATAGTCGCCGCCCACGGGGGGGTGTATTTTCGCTTTGCAGGAGTGTGAACGCCTGTGCAGCAGAGCGCCTGCAAACACATTTTGTGCAAAACAAGACCAGCCCTGTAGTTACTTATCCTGTGCGATGATTGCTGCGACAAGTGACACAGTAATGACGTCAGATACCCGCCCAGCAAACGTTCGGCCAGAAACGCCCTCTTTCGGTCAATCTCCTTGTGTTCGGCTGTGCAATTGGAATCGTCGCTAGAACCAGTGAAAAACCCCAAAGGACTTCGTACCCGTATGACGCGCCTGCGCATTGCGGTGCATACGTATGCGCAGATTAGCCGTTTTTTTCACTGATCGCTACGTAGCGAACAACGGCGGCTAGCGTTCAACTCGGAATGACCCCCATAGTTCAAGTGTTTTTCCACAATGGTACTCATTGGCGCAGCGCAGTTTGTGTGACTTTGCATTCTGCATTGCTGGAACAGTGTGCACACACGTAAGTGCCCATGCAGATTGGCTGGGATTCTGCCACGCACGCCTGCCTGAACTTGATATGCCACGGAAGCAGAGACGCCTGGCCGTGGCTTGTGGCTTACCATATGTTTGCAAATGTATGCAACAGAGATCTCTGTATTATTATCATGTAGGATGTATGTCTCTCTTGCTGGTCTATTATGGTGTGTTGGGGTAATTTGCTTGTGTGTCTTTGTCTAGTTTAGATTAGCGCAGGGTTGGACTGGCCCAGAGGGGTACCTGTGCCCCCACAGGAGTGGTCAGGGGCGGTGCAGGCAGCAGATGATGGCTCACCAGCACTAGCAAACCGCTTGTTATTGGTTGTTTGTGAACGATCCCCTGACACTGATTGGTGCTTCCTTCCTCTGGCATAGATTATGCTTTTGTGAGAGTGTTTAAGTAGGCTTTCCATTAGTGATGACATCACTACTTTCCATACTATCCCTTTAAACCGGGACACTCATGAATTACCCAGGTTCTGTGACTGGCTGACTTCAAGCCTGAATTTCACCTGGATTCAATTAGCCACAGAACCTGTGTAATTCATGAGTGTCCCAGTTCAAAGGGATAGTATGGTAAGCCTAGGTGAAAGGATTTTTTTTCTTTTTTTGCTGACACAAGATGGGGATCTGTGTCTGTTGTATTATAAGTAAACTGAATATCGGCACAGCATTCAAGTCCTAATCGGGCCTCAAAGGTATGACACAATTCATACTCTCTTGGCCGGGAAGCTGCTGAAAATCGGGTGCCGCTCCCGGCCCCAGGGGAGTGGGCAAGCCCATCAGATTCGCCGGAATTCCACCACTCAGCCACCCATTTACAGAGTAAAGTGGGCGGGCCGAATGGCAGATGAAGCAAATTGTGCTGAATTGCGTTATCAAAGCCACGCCCCCCCCCCCCCCTTCCCACACTGTATAATGACGGTAAACTCGACATTGTATACAGGGCCGGTGCTAGGATGTTCAGCGCTCCCCTGCAAACTAGAAATTTGCGCCCTCCCATATTTAATAAAGGAATAGTGCACACCAAAATGGTGTGGTATCACAAGGAAGGGGTGTGGTCACACAACAGTACCCCCAATACCAAGTACGCTACACAATAGCACAATCTTATTCACATTACACCGCACACAATGCCCCTGATTCACATTACACCATATACAGTAGTCCCTTATGCTACACAGTAGTACCCCTTATACAGTAGTGCCCTTTATTCACAATGCCCAAAATAGTACCCCTTATAGACACTGCCCATAGTAGTAGCGCCGCTTATACACATAATGCCCACAGTAGAGCCTCATAGACATAATGCCCACAGTTGTAGTGCCCTTAATACACATAATTCCCACAGTAGTAGTGCCCCTTACACATAATGCCCACAGTAGTTGTGCCTCCTATACAGATAAAGCCCACAGTTGTAATGCCGCTTATACATATAATGCTCACAGTAGTCATACCCATTATACACATTATGCCATGAAGTTTTATACATTACACTGGGGATGAGGGGGGGGGGGGGGGAGAGAGTGAGGCAGAAAGAGAGAGAGACTGTTTTTTTTTATACTTACATTTGCTCCTAAAGCAGCTGTCTTCCATCAGAGGCAAATTCTAATGAGGGACGGAAAGCTGCAGTGCTACCCGGCTACCTATGGGACAAGTAGCCGGGCGCTGCAGCTGCCAGACCGCTGGTGCCCGCACAATACTACTGCAGCGGTGGCCATGCGGGTGCTGTTGGTGGTCCTGCGCCCACAGTGCAGATGCAATGTGTGCTGGGCACCGCTAGCACACCACTAGTTATGGCCCTCTCTCTCTCTCTCTCTATATATATATATATATCTCCGAAGTGTGTCCAGCGCTCCCAATAAGTATGGCAGTTATTCGTCGGGTGCCTCCATGAAAGATGAAATAAAGATAATTATATATATATATATATATATATATATATAATGATATATATATATAAAATGTTATTTTTTTTATATATATATATATATAAAATGTTTTTTATATATATATATATATATATATAACCCTACATATAATTTGCGTGGTTTTATTTATGCCTATTAAATTGCTTTTAACTATGTTTTCCCTGGTGGTCTAGGGTAATGATGCTCAGCAGGTACTCACTGCCCTTTGCCCCACTCCTTGAACCGTTTTGGGGTTGAGGGGTGCCCGGCGGCGTCTACACATAAAAGGCATGGCTGGTCCCTGCTGTGGCCGCCGCAGCTCCAGGCGCGGATCCACAGTAGCTGCTGTCTCTCCCTCCGGGGCTTGCGTGTGTAGATCGCTGGCCTGCTTGGGACACTGCTGGGGCTGCTTCCGTGAAGCAATGCTTCGCGTTGCCGGCGCCGCTGCCTGTCTGACAGACGCAGCGGCATTGGGCACCAGCTGCGGAGATCTGAGTAGCAGAGCGGGGAGAGCGCCTCTCAGGCTCAGTGCCTCCCTGCTTTGCAGGATCTGCTGAGCGGGTAGCGCCGGCACTGATTGTATAGCAGGAGAACATGGCTACGGAGATGCAATCTCACCGCCATAATGACTGCATCGTCCTCCGTGTCACGCCCCCACCCACTACCTATGCCAAGCCATGCCCGTCTGTATTTAATAATCCGTGATATTACAGATGACAACACTTAGCAAGGCCAGTCACCCCTTCACAGACATTACTGTCACCCAAGACTTTAGTTCTGGGATTATTTTTACCGTCTGCTGGGACAATAATGGGGGTCATTCCGAGTTGATCGTAGCTGTGCTAAATTTAGCACAGCTACGATCTTCTTCCCTGACACGCGGGAGGGGGAACGCCAAGCATAGGGCTAGCCTGCCCTGCATGTCAGTCCGGCCCCCCTCGCAGAAGTGCAAAGGCATCGCACAGCGGCGATGCCTTTGCACTTCAAGAGTAGCTCCCGGCCAGCGCAGCTTTAGCGTGCTGGCCGGGAGCTCCTCATCGCTCCCCGGCCCGCAGCGGCTGCGTGTGACGTCACGCAGCTGCTGCGGCCCACCCCCCGTTCGGTCCAAACCCACGAAACAACGGCTAAATGCCGCCGTTCCGCCCCCTCCCGCCCAGCGATCGCCTCTGCCTGTCAATCAGGCAGACGCAACCGCATCCCTGCTACGGCCTTCGGCCATCTGGCATGCGCCGGCGCACTACGGCGTTAAAACGCAGCAAGCGAACGGGTCAGAATGACCCCCAATATCAGCCTCAAACAGTCTCGTTACAGTCTCACAGTAACTAGCTGTATCACTTTATGATGCCATGAACAGCGGACAGCTAATTTAAATAGAATTTAATTTACAACCGTACTTCTAAAACTTTTAATTACCAGTAATGACCAGCTACTTACAGCAAGTAGATATAATATTGTTTTATTGCCAGTTACCGGGTTGTGGTCTGTTTTGTGTGCGAAACACTAAGCACAACTGAGCGTCTCACTTGCTGGATACATAAACTCCCAGTTCCTGTGTTAGTACATTCTGTCTTTTAATATGTTAATATATTTTCAGATAGTTATTACAATAGAGACAAAAACACATTTGGGAGATATTGCAATTAAACAGTAAATTATTCTATGGTACATCTCTTACATTACAGAATGCACTGAAGGGAATAGATATAAATAGATAAAGCTCAGGGAAGAAAAACAGATAAAAGAAAGAAATGCAGAGAAATATTAAAACCCTAACTTCTGCCCTGGAGAATATACATGCTTGGCTATAACTAGGGGTCACCTGCGTGTGGCTTGCAGGGTGCCTGAGAGACAGATAGGCTGTGGGTAGTGGTTTTCAGTGCATGCAGACCAGTATGGAAGTGTATATCTGCCTGTTAGGAGGATCCTTTATACTAGGGTAGGTGCAAGTACTGATTGTGATGACCAGCTGTAAACGGCACATAGGCTGCCCATGCACAGGGTCACCGGGAGGGCCCCCCCGTCCCCTCAGCGCCCCTGTGCGGGTAGTGACTGCCTGCCACCGTAAGGGTCCGGGATTACGGAGAGTCATAGCCACTCCCCCGCTATACTGTGGCCACGCCCCCACTCCTGTGACATCATAACCCCCCACAACACCTGGGCCCACCAGGAGTCTCAGCAAACTTGTCCATGCACAGGTGTACATATTGTGAGTTGTGTGTGCATTACAGATATGTCCTGTCTTATGGTTGGGAACAGGTTTCTGGCAGTTAGGATGCCGACGGTCAGAATACCGACCCCAGCATCCCATCTGCCATAATCCCAACAGTAAGTAATGTAACCCTAACCCTGCCCCTAAGCCTCCCTTCCCGCAGCCTAACCCTACAGCCTAACCCTCCCTTCCCAGAGCTTAACCATCCCTTTCTGCAGCCTAACCCTAACTCACCACCCGCAGCCTAACCCTTCCTTCCCACAGCCTAACCCTTACCCTCCCTCTAACCCCAACCCTTCCTTCCCACAGCCTAACCCTAACCCTCTCTTCCTGCAGCCTAATCCTAACCTCCCCCCAGCAGCCTATCCCTAACCCTCCTTCCACAGCCTAATCCGAACCCTCCCCTACAGCCTAACCCTCCCCCCGCAGCCTAACCTCAACCCTCCCCCCGCAGCCTAATCCTAACCCTTCCCCCGCAGCCTAACCCTCCCCCTGCAGCCTAACCCTAACCCTCCCCCCGCAGCCTAACCCTAACCCTCTCCCAGCAGCCTATCCCTAACCCTCCCCCAACAGCCTAACCCTCCCCCCACAGCCTATCTTAACCCTCCCTCCCCGCAGCCTAACCCTAACCTTCCCCCTGCAGCTTATCCCTAACCCTCCCCCTGCAGCCTATCCCTAACCCTCCCCCAGCAGCCTAACCCTAACCCTCCCCGACATACGTTCGCTCAGGATTCCTGCATCAGCATTCTGACAGGTATCGGGATTCCATCACCGGTCTCCTGATCACCGGCGTCCCTTACATTAGGATGCCAACTACATCCCCCCTCTTATCGGTGTCACGTTAAACAGCCCTTCTAGTTGCACCTAGTCATGAGCACGAATAAGACGCACAAGCAGACTCTGCTGATTAAAATGATATGTGACATGCTTCTTTACCTCTCCCCCTCAGACTCTCCACCTCTCTACAAAACTTCAAACGGGCTCTTAAGACTTATTTCTTTACCAAACCTAGCCAAATCTCAACATAACCCTCTGTTCCACGCTCTCTATGTACCCCATCTGTGTCATCCCTGTCTGTCTACCCCTCCCCTTAGAATGTAAGCTCTCACGAGTAGGGCCCTCTTCCCTCATGTGCTTATACTTTTCTTACTTTAATAATCCTCAACTGCCCAGATCCCACAGTTTTTTGACCACCTGGAACTTATCTCTGTTTACTGGTGTAGTTATGCTTAGTTGCCCTGTACTTGTCCTATATTGTATTCAACTGTAAGTCACTTTTCCTGTTTTTTATGTGCATTTGTACTCTGTAATCGGGCGCTGCGGAACCCTTGTGGCGCCATATAAATAAAGGATAATAATAATAATAAATGCTTATATTCTGTGTGCGACTGCTGGTGTATGGACATACAACATGCTACAGTATGTTACAGTGTTGTCCTGCACATAATCATTTTTGGCCATCACATTATTAGAGATTTCTACATAATGAATTTTTTTCCAGAACAGTTACAATATTCCATTAAAAAAAAAATTGTGTTGTGTAATAAATATGTCAGTACAATCAGCCAATCAAAAATGTTACCGTAATCTTTATGCCAAGACACATCTGTGTGTCACAGTACTACGCTTAAATATCCCGAGAATTTATAGGTAATGCAGAAACCTTTACAGAACATGTTGCAAATTGGACATCAGTACAAATGCATCCAACTTATCTGTGGAATGGTTTGATCTGACTGCAATGGCCGCCCTGCCCTTGATTGGTGAGTATACAGCACATACAAAGACGTTTAATTTTTTGCCTTCTTACGTATATCTGTCCGATTCTGAGTCGGATGGATCTTGCCCGGTTCTCTCTTTGTGTGAAATGGGCGTTTCAGGGCAGGAGCCGGGTGTATCAGTGTCATGGCTCATGGGTGCTTAGCTAGAGGTCCGTGCTGTTCTGAGTTGTGCGTATGGAGAAGGGAAGTCTCAGACGGATCTCTTACACCTAGTACAGTATATGGCTGGTGAAAGTTCAGATTATGATAATAATCATACCTCCCAACTGTCCCGATTTTCGCAGGACAGTCCCGTTGTTTTGGGCACTGTCCCGCTGTCCCACCCGTGGGCTGCAGTGTCCTGCGTTGTGAGGGGGGGGGGCAGTGGGAGGCTCCCTGTTACTCACTGCTCTGTTGTGGTGAATAGACGCTGTACGGTCTATTCGCGGGAGGCAGAAGGGCTGGGGGCATGCCAGAAGCTCACAGAGTGCTGGACATGCCCCTCAGTGGCCAAAACTGGAGGCGTGGCTTGCCCACTGTGTACTATAGGAAAATATGTGGAGAAGAACCCACATCCAGCATCCGGAGCCGTCTGTTATAGATCTCCAGTTCTGTCAGTGATGCACAGGCTCATCTTCTGCCACCAGTAAAGCTCCTCCGAGTTTGGATGTATTCCTTCAGCTTGGTGACATCGGGCTGGATACTCGGAGACACTCTTTCATCCTGTGCTCAATTTTTCATGGAACTTCTTTTTTTTTTCACAGCATCAAAACGGCAGCTGAGTTTTTGAAGTGTGTCTGTGGCAATTGTATCAAAGAGCTTTTGAAAAGAGTGTATGTCGGTGACCCTTCTTATGAAGATGTCATCCACAAGATGGTTCTGCTGCCAGCAGCATATTCAAGCACAGTTACATTTCACTGAGAAGTGGTTGGCATATGTCCAAAGTGAAAACAACTCCTCTCTGTATTAGGTTCTTTAACTTCTTTCTATCTATCTATCTATCTATCTATCTATCTATCTATCTATCTAACTACACACACAAACACACAAAAATACACACAAAAACACATCTAGATATCAGTGGCGTAAGTTTGTCCCAGTCGCCCGGAGGCATGATAAATGTTGGTGCCCCCCTACATATACACACACACATACCATATGTAACTATCCGTAGCGTGCTCAGGTACCTTTCCCAATAGTAATATAGATACACATAAAAAGTGGACGCACTCCAAGTCAGTCATTACAATAAAAACAGATACCAGCATACCTTTATAGTACACCTACAGTGCTCCCTCACCCGCCAGCAGGTCTCGATGGAGATGCTTTGGCGCAGCAGTGTGCCGATATATATAAAAAACACACAAACACCTCATTCACATAAAAGCACACACACGCCTCTTTCACTTAAACATACACACACGCCGCTTTCACTTTAACACACAAACGCCTTTCACTTAAATACACACATGCCTCTTTCACTTAAAAACACACACATGCCTCTCACACATGCCTCTTTCACTCACACACACACACATGCCTCTCACTTACACACACACACGCCTCTCACTTACACACACACACGCCTCTCACACACACACATGCCTCACACACACACGCGCGCCTCACACACACACACACACACACACACACGCGCGCGCGCGCCTCACACACACATATTCAGAACACATATTCAGAATTGGACACCCCTCCATATATTTGTAAGGTAGCATGTACCCAGACCAGGTGAGTGCTCTGTACATAGGTGGTCATTCCGAGTTGATCGCAGCCAGCAACTTTTTGCTGCTGCTGCGATCAATAGTCCACGCCTATGGTGGAGTGTATTTTAGCTTAGCAGAGCTGCGATCGCTTGTGCAGCCCTGCTACGCTAAAAAAAATGTCAAGCAGAAATAGACCAGCCCTGGACATACTTACCCTGTGCGACGATCTCTATGATGCTGGGGCCGGCTTTGACGTCACACCTCCGCCCTCCGTTGTCCTGGACACGTCTGCGTTTTACTCACCACTCCCCGAAAACAGTCTCCAACGGTCCGGATCCGCCCTGCCACGCCTCCTTCCTGTCAATCTTCTTAGCGGTCGCCTCTGTCACCGGGCAACGTCGCGCATGCGCATTCCGCACCCGTTCACACCGCAGCATGAAACCGCTGCGTGCGAACGGGTCGGAATGACCCCCGCTATGACCATAGTCCTGTAGAAATGCTCAAATGTCTACTTTAATCCTTGCCTCTCACACACATGCCTCTCACTTACACACACATGCCTCTCACTTACACACACGCATGCCTCTCACACACATGCCTCTCACTTACACACACGCATGCCTCTCACACACATGCCTTTCACTTATACACACACGCCTCTCACTTATACACACACACACCTCTCACTTACGCACACATACACACATGCCTCTCACTTACACACACACACGCCTCTCACACATGCCTCTCACTTACACACACACACATGCCTCTCACACACATGCCTCTCACTTACAGACACATGCCTCTTTTACTTGAACACACAACTTTACTTAAAAACACACACACACACACACACACACACACCTCACTTAAAGCATGCGCACACAAAACACAGTGCTTCCAACATTTATCAAAGCCCCCCCAGCACTCTCAACTACACCTTCCCCACCACAGTGCAGCTTGAGGCCAGTGCCTACCTTTGGCTATCATCAGCCTGATGGAAGAGCAGAGAGCTTCACTCTGCTGGCTTGCTTAACTGGAAGGGCCCAGGAGGAGCTGCGCTCTGGAGCTCCCCCTAGCTGCAGCCAGTGCCAGCTCTCTGTATATACAGGAGGCAGCTTCCGTGTCACGGACACAGCTCCTCCATCTGTAAGAATCATTAAAAAAAAAAGTAGCAGCGAGCGATCGTCAGCGGGAGACAGTGGAGGAGAAGTGCCCCCTTGAGGTCAGGAGCCCGGCGGCAGCCGACTCCACTGCCTCCCACAGTTCCGCCCCTGCTAGATATATATATATATATATATATAAAGCTGAAGAGTGATAAAAATGATGTCATCACGTCAGCATGCAATGACAGTTGGTCTGAAGAACTGACTCCTCCCACCAGTGTAAGTGATGAGAGCTCCGGCATAACACACATCTGCAGTCTCCAAACACGTCTGTTATTTCCCATACTAACTCATCACACTCCACCTCGAAACAAATACATGTCTGAATAAGGACATCATAACATTATCCATAACCAAAAAACATATAACAGTATAGAACATAGGAAAAGGGCGCACCAAAAAGCACAAAATTTAAGATGAAAAGAAAAAAAGTAGAACTATGTATAATCTATATAACAAAATCAAATACTGATAAAATAAATAGATTATATATATATATATATATATATATATATATAGTACATAATGTATATTGATGCAATATATATATATACAATTTATACATATACCGTGCATTATGTATATTGATTTAAGGTTAAGCTAATGCCTGGTTCCCTCCACATACTTAAGGTCACCTATTGGTAGTGATCAGTACACAAAGATAAGAATATATTGAAATCTCAAAATCCCATGCATAGTGCATACCAAAAAAAAACTATTTTCTAGAACTGTTCTGTATGCTCCTGAAATATCCTGTGAGAGTCTTCCTTATGCAGGAACAACCTTTTGTGGCATCAAAAGATTTATGTAAAAAAATACACACCAGATGCCAGTAGTGTAGAAGTGTGACATTACACCCAATGTTTATTATTGACAACACGTTCCTCCGTATCAATATCATATGCATTACTCACTCTTTCGCAAATCTGTCTTCAATCCTTAAATATTCAAGACTCTTAGAAGATAAGGTAGAAAAAAGAAAAATGCAGGACATGCGTTGTCAAATTTTATAGAGAATGTGATCAAAAACACAAACGCAACAAATGTAAACTCAACAACAATGATATAGAATATCCGTGCATGAAATTAGTTGCAAATCAGCTGCAGTGTTTTTATTTTTTTAGTGCTCTGACAAAAAGAAGCTGGAATACAAAGGTAGATGGCCGAGAGGTCAAGGATTAGAGATCTCATAATAAATCCACACGTTTTTTGTTATGTGTGGACTTCATCAACAGAATAACAACGACTCTCTATAATAAGTCTGTTTTTAAATCGTTTCTCTTAATTAGCAAATTGTGTACTGCACATGTGCTCACAGGCTGAAAGGTCCAGTGCACGTGCGTGAAGGTTTCTCAAACAAATATAAATACAAATATAAATACAAATCGATTAAACATGAGAACATTATTCTGTCTTGTAAATAATTGTAACTGGTCCTACACTAACTGAGCAACTGGCACTGCTTATTTGTGACCTAATCCGGTACATTCTTATTAATAATTATTTTACATTTTGCAATCACCTTCATTTAAAAACCTGTGGCACTGCAATGGGGGCAATATTTGCTCCAATTTTGCTAATTTCAATATGGACAGAAAGTTTATAAGTGACAACTATAAAGGCACTTTAATTTCTAAATTGAGAATTTAAAATTTAGATCTGATACTAATGGTGAATGGAAAAAAATAAGTACAAAATCTGTAGCTGCAAAGAGATATCTGCATTAGGAAAGTGAACGTGTTGTGCAGTTGAACACCAACATGCCTTATTTTCTGTTCTGCCACAGGAAGAGAAATTGATACTGTATATGGGAGGAATGACTTTCCATATTGGCTGAACTATGTGCATTTAGGCGTCAGCCTGATGAAGTCAGTAGTGATGCTACTGAGCTGGTGAAGGTTCTCGCTGTCAACCTCCGGAAACATAGTATTTTCAGAGCTTAATGAATTTGATCCCTATACAATATCCGTGATATCTTTTGTGTTGTCTATATAATGATACTTATTTTCTACAAAAGCAGGGTTACAATACATGTTAATTTCACTTATACTACTTTCACATCGCCAATGCCGGGTCCCACCCGGGAATTGGAAATGGGTCCTTCCCGGGTGGGACCTGGCATTGGACCCTACACACTGCCATCCCGACCCGGCAATATGTGGTCGGGTTGCTATCCGGGGGCGGGGACTGCGGCATCATCAGGGGCGGAGGCGCACCTGGAGATGAGCTCATCTCCGTGCCGCCTCTCTCTATGTAGTGAACAGGTCCCAGCTCGCATCAACCCGGCAACCCGTTCACACTGCCACTGACCCGGTATTCAACCCAGGAATAACACTGCTTTATTCCCGGGTTGAATTACCGGGGCAGGCGACCCGGTGATTCGCCATGGGCCCTTTAACACCGCACAGTGACCCGTGTCGACCTGGCAATATACCGGGTCGATACCGGGTTATTTGTGCGGTGTGAAAGGGGTATTACTGTTGTAGAAAAGGGGTAATGCAGTGGTTCCCAAACTTTTTAGTATACCCCTATATATTTTTATAAACAAACATATTTGTACCCAAAACAATTATAATTCAAAGTAATTGATCATTTGAAGACTGAAAAAATAGGTGGAGCCTTGCAAAAGAAAAAAACTTCTAACAAAGGGAAATGTTTTGGATTTGTCATACTGTATGTATCTCCTAAGGGTCATAATGAAAAAATATAGTACTGTCCTGTTTATAAATGAAACCATATTGTTTTATGGCTTTTATGAGAAGACAAACTGATTGCTATAAGAAATTAGGTCATGTAAACCTCTTAGATTGAGGCTGACATGAAGGCTGTTAACATGACTTAGCCGGCCGCTGGTGTGGCAGCCGGGGTATCTGTGTTGGACTTTATGGAAAGGCATGGTCTGTGGCCCTAAGCCTCATTGTTTTAGTCTTCTGACTGAGATAAGTGTGTCCCAGTGCCTGCTATGTACTATCACATTGTGCTGCTTCTCTGTTCTCTCCCTTCCTTCTCTTCCATCACCTTCAGGCTATTCTTCTTTTTCTATCTTTATCTCCCTTTTCTTTTTCCTGGTCCTTTTATTTCATATTGTATGTTACTTTTATTGAATTATTATTATTTTTTTAATTATTTTATTATTATATTTACATTTATTAATAGACCCAGCCAGGCAGAAGGTTATTGTGGCTGAGGCTGAATTTGTTCTGGCCAGTGGTGGTGGAGTGGTTCTGCATTGTTGGTATAAAGGGGCCCATTTCTCAATGAGGTTTAGCTATTTAAAACTTGTTGTGTATGATAAATGGTGCTCCAGACAATCAGCTCTCAACTGTCATATGTTTGAAAAAGGACAGTTGGGAGCTGATTGGCTGGAGCACCATTTCTCAAACAGAACAAGTTTTAAATAGCTAAAACCTGTTGCTAAATGGGCACCTTTCATTTCATTTTCAGTATTCGTGAAGGTCTGCGGGGTTCAGTTGAGCGAGGAAGGGCTCTTCTTGTTTAGTGAGGGTCTGTTTCAGGTTCGATTTGTTTCTCTAGCACAGTATGGTGGTGGCAAAGCGGTTCTGTGGCTGGAAAGAACGGCAGATTACCAGTCCAGGTGCAATTATTTTTTTTGGGTGCGCTCCCTTCGTTGGCTGGTAATTGGCTGTTACACCCTATAGGGGGCAGTGTCATCACCAAAATAGGTTAGAAGGTGAGCACATACCCTTTGTGGTGTTATAGTTGAGTTGTGCACTTTGGTTGGTAGCCATCTACAAAGCATGTTGTTATTGTACAGCGTGGATTGTGCTGATTCCGGACGTCCTTTCTTTGCCACCATGATCCCTTAAATATAGATTTAAATAAATATATTGCTAACTGTTTTCTGACAAATTTATGTTTCTGTGTCTTTATTTATTTATTTATTATTATTATTATTATTATTTTGTAATTATTATTATTATTATTATTATTATTATTTTGTTTCTGTGTCTTTATCATTATTATTATTATTATTATTATTATTATTATTATTATTATTTTGTAATTATTATTATTATTATTATTATTATTTTTATTATTATTTTGTTTATTATTAATATGACACACCTCATCCGATAGAAGATTTATTGCTATGTATGGATCCGGTATGAATCTCTTTTGTATCTAGGCAAACTCATTGCCATGATTATGTAATAAGGATTTTAAATATTTCTCCAAATCTGTCCACCACTTTCCTCTGTTAGAAAATCAATTCTTATGGTTTGAAATGTCACTTGAAAAATGGGTGCTGTTTACATTTATATTGCATCAGAGAAATACATTATGCTTTCCGTTTCAAAAGTCATCTGCTAAAGGGCCACTGTAGTTTACGCTATTGAAGAGTGTACTCTACGAAGAGATTAATATTTTAGTTTTATTCATTAGTAATACATTACTAGCTGATGTGCCCGCTTTTCAACCGGGCAAAGGTTTGCTGGGCGGAACATTTTACCCCTTTTCATCCCCTTAGGAGTCGAATTTTGGAAAATCCCTGCCTAGTGGGTGGCGGCAAATAGCTGTCACAGTTTCCAGAACATCCAGCAGGTCACATGTTCCAGGTCACCCAGCAGGTTTACTGTAACATTTTCCAGAGCACAATGGTGATGCATTGTAAATGGCAGGCGGACGTTTTGCCGCATAACTCCGAAACTAAGCAACTAATTACAACACCAATATTATGGATCAAGACCTTTAAATTGGTATATGATGTGCCCTGCTCAGCAATGGCATCATAGACATATGTCACTCATTAAAGTCATCCTCCTGCTATTAATATATAGATATTTGTACTATTATAAAAGTATTGTTGAGTTCCATAGAAATGAGTACAGTGGAGGTCATTCCGAGTTGTTCGCTCGCAAGGCGATTTTAGCAGAGTTGCTCACGCTAAGCCGCCGCCTACTGGGAGTGAATCTTAGCATCTTAAAATTGCGAACGAAGTATTCGCAATATTGCGATTACACACCTCGTAGCAGTTTCTGAGTAGCTTCAGACTTACTCGGCATCTGCGATCAGTTCAGTGCTTGTCGTTCCTGGTTTGACGTCACAAACACTCCCAGCGTTCGCCCAGACACTCCTCCGTTTCTCCGGCCACTCCTGCGTTTTTTCCGGAAACGGTAGCGTTTTTTCCCACACGCCCATAAAACGGCCTGTTTCCGCCCAGTAACACCCATTTCCTGTCAATCACATTACGATCGCCAGACCGATGAAAAAGCCGTGAGTAAAATTACTAAGTGCATAGCAAATTTACTTGGCGCAGTCGCAGTGCGGACATTGCGCATGCGCATTAAGCGGAAAATCGCTGCGATGCGAAGATTTTTACCGAGCGAACAACTCGGAATGAGGGCCAGTATTCAGTGGCATTGTTTATGCCAGATTTTTATTTTAAAGCCTAAGAGAATCTTCTTGTTCTTGTCCAATGCATGTGGCAGTGGACATCACCAAATTCTCATACAAGCGCAGTTCACAATTTACTGATTATGAGAAATTATTTACAGCAGACATATTACAGATAGTAATTGTTATCCACTGGATGATGCCCAATAAAAACTAGAGATGTGCGCTGGGCCATTTTTGCTGGATTTGGATTTGGCTCTGATTTGTTGTCCGGCTTTGGATTTGCCAAACCACCGTGACTGGCTTTGGAGTTGGATTTTTTTTTTTAATTGACAAAAAATAACTAAAATCACATAATTTGGGCATTTTTTTCCCTACAGTATTATTGACCTCAATAACATTAATTTCCAGTTATTTCCAGTCGTGAACAAAGCGCACCAAACAGTACAATTTACAGCAGAGTATAGCGCAGCACACAGCAGCATGCCACCTATACACAGTCACTATACAGCACAGCCACTTGTGAGTCTGGACATAGCACAGCCAGTATAGCAGAGTATAGTGCAGCATGCATCAGCGTGCAGTGTGCCCCCTATAGACACTTAGTCACAGTACAGCCACTACAGCAGAGTATAGCGCAGCACACAGCAGCATGCCACCTATACACAGTCACTATACAGCACAGCCACTTGTGAGTCTGGACATAGCACAGCCAGTATAGCAGAGTATAGTGCAGCATGCATCAGCGTGCAGTGTGCCCCCTATAGACACTCAGTCACAGTACAGCCACTACAGCAGAGTATAACGCAGCAAACGGCAGCGTGCGTTCAAGTGAAATGGCGCCGAGTCCCGGCCACGGCGCCATATATAGAATCCAGGTCCAGGGAGAAACCGAAGCTGGGAAGCGTTCGTCCTCGAATGAGAATCCGAGTCTGTTGGGAACATAAGGAACTTGGGGGGCAAATGTATTAAGCCTGGAGAAGTGATAAAGCAGTGATAAGTGCAAGGTGATAACGCACCAGCCAATCAGCTCCAATAAGTACATTTACAGTTAGGAGCTGATTGGCTGGTGCGTTATCAGCTTGCACTTATCACTGCTTTATCCCTTCTCCAGGCTTAATACATCTACCCCTGGGAGAGATTCTGGTAATTGGCTCACCGTGATCATATGTCTGAAGTTCTGTATTACATCAGCTGAACTGTGTTTGGAGCAGACTATAGCCTGTTACATTCTAATTACACATCCTTCATGGTGACAATTGTTCTAAAATCAAATATTTGGAAACCCCCCATCCAGAAATCCTGCGTTTGCCCCTGAGTGATAGGGGCATCTTAAGAGAGGAGGGGCTTCATGTGTAGTCTCCGTCTGGGCCCCCTCCTCTCTACCCAGCAGCACAGTGGAACTCTGAGCACTAGGGTCACTAGAGACTCTAGCGCTGTACCAGAGTCCAGTGCGCATGAGCAGGTCTCCGGGAAAATGGTGCGGCTGCCATTTTCCTGAAGAAGTTTGTACCGTCCATCCACAAAACTCAGAGAAAATGGCCTCCGCACCATTTTCCCTGTGCAGTGCTGCTGATGCGGGACTCCGAAGGGGTCAGAAAATGGGTGCATGGTGTGCAGTGTGGCCCCCCTGATACTTGCTGCACAATTACATAGGCCAGATCAACACCACAGAACTCACATGTGTAAATCCTGCAGTGACATATCAGTGCCAGTTACATGGAACTGAATGATTGGCCAAAGTTCTGTCTGCTTATGATAATATCCTAGTCATGAATCAGAAATTAATTAAGCCCATTATATCTCCTGAGATCTGTTTACCAACCACTCATTGCCGGATCGGCTGTAATAATGGGAATCTGGGTTTTTATTCTGTAATTTTCTTAATTTCCTCATAATGTACATCTGGGACTGCTTGACAGGCCGCGCAGTAGACGGAACGCACTCAATAATACATGCTTTGTTACATGTCGTTGCTTTTAAAACAATGAATTCAATGAAGTAATTGTTACAGCGGTTTCTGTGTGCAGCGGAGATCGCTCCCTTAGAGGCGATGTGAGGCTGTGATACGAACGTATTGGGAGTAAGTGCTGATTCGTTACAAAACACTATTTACCGTCCTATATTTATTGCAATAATGCAAAATTTCCTACTGTTTAAATCGGGAAGATTTCTGCACTGTAGAGACATTCACGAGGCCAGTTTAGTGTGTGCGTGTGTGTGTGTGTGGGGGGGGGTTCCGGTATGAATGGTCGACCATGTTATGGTCGACACATGAAAGGTCGACATATGAAAAGGTCGACATGAGTTTTTTAACTTTTTTTGGTGTCGTTTTTTGCGTAAAGTGACTGGGAACCCCAATTAGTGCACCGCGTCCCCTCGCATGGCTCGCTTCGCTCGCCATGCTTCGGGCATGGTGCCTTCGCTTCGCTCGGCACACTTTACCGTTCCAATCGTAGTCCATGTGGATCGTAAAGTATGGAAAAGTTCCCCAAAAGAAAAAAAAGTTAAAAAACTCATGTCGACCTTTTCATGTGTCGACCTTTCATGTGTCGACCATTTGCAGGTGTCGACCATGTGTCGATGTCGACCATGTCAATGTCGACCAATAGTGGTCGACCTAATGATTGTCGACCATAACATGTGGGGGTTGGGGGGCAAATTCAGGGAGCCGGGGCCATGGCCCCTAAATAAAAAAAATAAATCACGGTAAAATACTATGCAAAGGGGAACATGTGTACTCCTCATCAGCTGGCCAGGGCCTCCACTTTCTCAGCAGACCCAGGCCCTAGTAATTAGTACCCACTTCCACTTCTGGGGTGAACTCAGCACTCTTTGTTAATATGAAATAACACTGCTAAGGGACTGGAAACAGTATCTTAAGCAGCTGTGACATCACTGGCCCCGCCCCTGCATATGGAGTCAAACATACACTATGGGCCTAAATCAGACCTGACCGCTCGCTAGCGTTGTTTGCAGCGCTGCGATCAGGTCAGAACTGCGCATGCGTATGCACCGCAATGCGCAGGCGCGTCGTAGGGGTGCAAAGCGGAGTATAGCTGAGCGATGGATTTAACAAAGAATCCATTCGCACAGCCGATCGCAAGGAGATTGACAGGAAGAGGGCATTTGTGGGTGTCAACTGACCGTTTTCTGGGAGTGTTCGGAAAAACGCAGGCGGTGTCCAAGCGTTTGCAGGGCGGGTGTCTGTCGTCAATTCCGGCCCAGAACAGGCTGAAGTGATGGCAGCGGCTGAGTAAGTTCTGAGCTACTCGGAAACTGCACAAAACTTTTTTGTACCGCTCGGCTGCACATGCGATCGCACACTTGCACAGCAAACATACACTCCCCTATAGGCGGCGACTATCTGATCGCAGTGCTGCAAAAAATAGCTAGCGATCAGGTCTGAATTAGGCCCTTAGTGAATTTCTGTAAAGTAAGGCAGCCTAGCTGTCAGTCACACACAGCCTGCCTGATAGAGAAGCTTCTCCCACCCAGCCCGCTGCGAGAATTGAGAGCACGGTGGACATAATTAAACTCTCTATTTATTGAATGTATATTATGTAGCTCAGTCATAAACAATTGAAAGCAACGAATGACAAATACTGATCTGCAAATGCCATATAGTTGTTACCGCACATGAAGGTAATTGTTCATTTGATACCAATAAGCTCGTAGCATGTGTGACCAGATTCAGGGTTAATAACCAACCCAACTAGAGGAGTCACGTTTTTGGTCCTTCATCTGAGGAACTTGGGTGTTTATAGGTTTGGATCTGTCGGCTTCTATACCCTTCTGAAAAGATGACTGTGATCAATAGGCAGCTGTAAGACTGGAGTGTGTTTATTAGACGTAGCTGTCAGCACATGATAGATAAGGTTCGTTGTCCAGCCCGTGAGGAGGCCATGGAAGAAAAGCCAACGGTGAAATGTCCGGGAGAAGTCAATAAATCTTCCTTTATTCCCTCCTGGTGCCTTAAGATGAGCGCGGACAGTTCCAGCTTCCAGCTGCCATTGTCTTCCTCCAGATATAACCAATATCAGGCTCAGTAACTTCATCTGGGTGCTTTTATTTAATGTAGCCCATGAAGTAGGCGATGCAGTAAGATTTATCCCAGGGGAGGACGCTGGGTTTTTTGTTTTTTTGCCAAACAGATAAACAGCTGGATAAGGCAGCACAATGGTCAACCATGTATAACGTGACACAGAAATGCATGATCTGCATAGTACAGGCGTGTTCTCATACACGCAGCCTCAATACTGCGCCGCACCGAGTGGTGTAACAATGCAATTTTTTCTTTAAATTTGGCATGGCAGATGCAGCGAAACACAACGCAGTCTGTACTAGAGACACCTTGCTGTGACTTATAGTTTAAATCACGTACAAGGTCGCAGATGAAGCACAGCAGGACTTGCCGTGAGAAAAACTTGTGGCTGCTCCATCGATGCACTTTGTATACAGGATTCGTACACAGATATACAGACATTGCATATCAGCTTGATCAGTGTAATCTAGAAAAATAGCTCTGTCACTTCCAGTTGTTTTATTAGGAATAAAATAATAAAATGAATAATAATGAGTGAATAAGAGGCACATCATGAGCAAATAAGATGATTGATGCGTCGGAGACACGGTCCGAGTGGGGCTGTTTGGCGCGACTGCTGCCACAGTGTTTGGAGGATACATCTATACATGGTACATCACTGCAGTTGGCAGTATACCTCTTCTGTGATATTTATCCATGCCAGGATTTTGGGTGCTATATAATGAGGGTCTTTGCTTACTCTTCTGAATAATCCTCATAAAACAAAGGGCCAAAGTACCCTACCATGGCAAGCTGAGGTGACAAGAGAACTAACTTACATTACAGGTACACGGTATCCGTTCACATGGTCGACCATGTTATGGTCGACAGTCATTAGGTCGACCACTATTGGTCGACATTGACATGGTCGACATGGACACATGGTCGACACATGAAAATGGTCGCCACATGAAAGGTCGACACATGAAAAGGTCGACATGAGTTTTTTTACTTTTTTTTTTCTTTTGGGGAACTTTTCCATACTTTACGATCCAGATGGACCACGATTGGAACGGTAATCTGTGCCGAGCGAAGCGGTAGCGGAGCGAAGGCACCATGCGAGGGGACGCGGTGCACTAATTGGGGTTCCCAGTCACTTTACGCAAAAAACGACACCAAAAAAAGTTAAAAAACTCACGGCGACCATTTCATGTGTCGACCATTTTCACGTGTCGACCATGTGTCCATGTCGACCATGTCAATGTCGACCAATAGTGGTCGACCTAATGACTGTCGACCATAACATGGTCGACCATTCATACCGGAACCCAGGTACACAGGGGTATATAAGAGATGCAGAACGAATACTTGACCAGCATAGCACAGAAGGCTAAATCCACTGATAAGTAGGAATAGGACAGAAGACAAGGGGCATCAGGATTGGTCTAATGAGTACCATTACTGCCTCAAGCACTGAGGTTAGGCGTTGGATTCCCATCCTGGCCCTAACAGTGTGGAGTTTGCATGGTCTCCCCATTCTTATGTGGCTGCTCTGTTTTCCTCCCACACTCCAAAAAAACTGTTGTTTAGTTGTCTCTCAACAAAAAGTGACCCTAGTGTGTGTGTACAAGTGACAGGGAATTAAGGGGGAGATGTATAAAAGCATGGAGAGAGATAAAGTACCACCCAATCAGCTCCTGTTGTTTTCGGGGCTGTGTTTGAAAAAGGACAGGCGCTGATTGGTTGCTACTTCATCTCTCTCCATTTTATCTCTCGCCAAGCTATGATACATTTCCCCCATAGATTGTGAGCTCCACTGGGGCAGGGCTGATGTGAATGGCTAGATATTCTCTGCAAAAGCGTTGCGGAATATGTGTGGCAATAAATAATAACAATAATAAAACCCTAGCAATACAGGATAAAGAAAACAAGGCAGGAATTCCGCGGCCAGGGACACAGATGAAGGACAATGGGTCAGAGAACAAGGTGTACAGCAAATAATAACAATGGACATCGGGTGGATATTGAAGTCTAAGCGATCTAGCAGTGCTTTGTGCTCATATGAAAACGTTTCGCCACCGTTTCGGGGAATGGAGGAGGCCAGGGATCTCCGCGGTTGCACAGAGATTTCCTGGCCTCTGCGACAGGCAGCTTGCGCGGCACCATGGTCGCCGCAAGCTGTCCGATGTTGAGTGATAGATACAATGCGGCATCCTCTGGACGCAGGTGGGATCACTACTGCACATACTTACCTACTCTCCCGGATTCTGCGGGAGACACCCGGTTTCTCGGGTAGTCCCCCGCAGCCCCGGAAGAGTGGGCACCCCTCCTGCATTCTGCCTACTTCCGAGGAAAGTGGGCAGAATGCGGAGCTAAATAGAGCAAATTGCAGACCTGGCAGAGGGGGTGGGGCTTAATGATGCGATTATATGCAAATTGTGTCATTGAAGCTCCGCCCATAGGCAAATACCGTCCAATCGCTGTATTTTCTTGTGCCGTGGGTGGGGGCTAATGATGCCATTGGCTCGGCCCCGCCCCCGTCGCCGCCCACCTACTTCTCCTCTCTGGGTATCTCCCGGAGCGGAGAAAAGAAATGTAGGTAAGTATGCTACTTCAGCAGGAGGCATCTGCTTGTAAGAGACGCCTCCTGCGGCATCACCCTACAACGCTAACGCTGCTGTTTCCAAGTAAGCAGCCGCAACGCAGCTGCTGGGACTCGCAAAGTCACCTGTGGGTGTCTCGATACAAATCCAGGCCGCTGCGGCATTGGCGTAACAGTTGCTGCATACAAATTTGCAGCTGCGAATACATTGGCGCACATCTCTGAATGAGGCCCACGTCTGCTGAGGCTTATAGATATAAAGAGTAAAAGTCTTTTATAGTTGGAGTATGAAGCGTTAAGAAAAATATTCAAATTGTTCAGCAAGCCACATACAAAGCCTCCGTAATAGTGCGGTACATCAGCAATTCTCCCACACGTGTATGAATTGTAAGCAAGTCATTAATCAAGTCTCAGACATGACTTCAATGCATATTTTTGTTATTTAGAGGAGCGGTGTCCCAGATCAGACCTCCAATGTTCTGCGGCAAAAAAAAAAAAGGATGGAGAACAATGGAATAGAGGTTCAGCAATTACTTCCAAAATTAGTTTTTTTGGGGGGGAACAATTTCATGCTCTATAAGTTGATATATTGCATATTCATTGAAAAGTCCTGTTAGCGGCTGCCGGGGATGGACGCTGGGAGGATGAAACTGAATAGAACCGTAGGAAATTCAATTACAAATGTGCTCTCTTCGTTCAGGATGCTTGTAAAGTTCATTAGAAATTAAATGAGATGGTTTAAGTCAGTGCTGTCCAAATACAGCTAATACAAGGGTCGTATCCCTATTAATAGGCGCTCGTGGGTCCAGTACGATGTCTGGGGAGCAAGAAAGCTTTGGACAGCCCTGGTTTAAGTACATGTCTCTTTACTTCTACATCCTCCTTCCTAATGTCTTTGAAATGTCTTAAACGCATCAAAACAAGAAAAGCACAGAGGTAATAATATTGTAGGTACTGTGACTTTGCAAGTTTGATTAAATCACTAGTAGTTACGGAGGGTTTAGTATGAAATACCTACAATAAAAATCCTGACAACTCACCAATGGTCAAAATACCGACAAGGTCAAAATATCGACATTTAAAATGTCGACAGGTCAAGAAGTCATCACACTTTTTCATATACATATATTTTGTGTGTATGTCGATATAGGTCAACATGGACTCCATATAAGTCCCCTCGCAGCTTCGGGCACACTATTATATTCCCCTTTCAGGTCCACTGGGATGGTAAAGTATGAATAAGTCGGTTGCAGTGAAAAAAATCATGAAAAACGCATGTCGACTTTTTGACCTGTCAACATTTTAAATGTCGGTATTTTGACCGTCGGTCAATGGTTGTTGGGATTTTGACCATCGGAATTTTGTTTGTAGGTAAATTGACCGTCGGATGGACCATGTGAAGGTCCCGTTACGGATGGACTTAACATATGAAGGTCAACCTTAGCCGCTACTGCACTTAATTTACCCGCTACTTCCTAACCCACTCTCTCCACCCCCTCCCGCTCTCTCCACCCCTTCCTGCTCTCCAACCCCTCTTCTGCACTAGATAGTTGTCTCTGCAGCCTGAGGGCTGCTGCCGCTGCTGATAGTGAGTACATCCCAGCACTACAGGCAGTATGGTAGACACACACATTATTATTACCAGTTATTTATATAGCGCACACATATTCCACAGCGCTTTACAGAGAATATTTGGCCATTCACATCGGTCCCTGCCCCAGTGGAGCTTACAATCTATATTCCCTACCACATGTACACACATACACATTCATGCTAGGGTTAATTTTGTTGAGATGCAATTAACTCACCTGTATATTTTTGGATTGTGGTAGGAAGCCAGAGTACCCGGAGGAAACCTACGCAAGTACAGGGAGAATATACAAACTCCACACAGTTAGGGCCATGGTGGGAATCGAACCCATGACCTCAGTGCTGTGAGGCAGTAATGCTAACCCTTACACCATCCGTGCTGCCACTTTTTTGCACTGTAATCTAGTGCTCCACACACCTAGCTCTTCATCAGGCAGGCTAGACAAAATACTGTGGAACTACAAGTAGCATCATGCAGGCTCTTCTATTTACACCACAGCTGGATAGTAACCAACTTTTGCAAAAGAACAAGCAGAGCACACAATCATGAAATGGAAACAGAACACAATGGCGTCCCTGTGCGATGCAAGCGTTCCTAAAATAATCGCCCCCACCTCCCCCGTGTCTCTAAAATCCCTTCCTTGCAAAAGTAATTTTGGAAGCTATAATAGAAAACTAATTCATGACATCACTGACCTAATTTTCCAGAGAAAGACACTAAAAAGTAGAAATCAGATTTGAAGCTGAATGATGAAATGCCCCGAATGGGTTCTATGGAGGCAGGACAGTCTCACTGGGGTACCTGTCAGATTCTCAGCATGGCGATAGGGTGTGTGCCTACAAAGAAATATTTACACATATACAATAATGGTGGTCATTCCGAGTTGTTCGCTCGTTGCCGTTTTTTCGCAACGGAGCGATTAGGTAGAAAATGTGCATGCGCTTAGTTATTTAACACAAAACTTTGGAGATTTACACAAGCTCGAGCGACGTTTTTTCAGCGCTCGAGTGATCGTAGTGTGATTAACAGGAAGAGGGTGTTTCTGGGCGGCAACTTGGCGTTTTCAGGGAGTGTGCTAAAAAACGCAGGCGTGCCAGGGAAAAACGCAGGAGTGGCTGGAGAAACGGGGGAGTGGCTGGCCGAACGCAGGGCGTGTTTGTGACGTCAAACCAGGAACTAAACGGACTGAGGTGATCGCAGTCTAGGAGTAGGTCTGGAGCTACTCAGAAACTGCAGGAATTACTTAGTAGCAATTGTGCTAATCTTTCGGTCGCACTTCTGCTAAGCTAAGATACACTCCCAGAGGGCGGCGGCCTAGCGTGTGCAATGCTGCTAAAAGCAGCTAGCGAGCGAACAACTCGGAATGAGGGCCAATATCTGCTATATAGCAATATCCAACAAAGATTATAGTAGGGTTTTAACTTGAAATTTTGTCGAATTTTGACATTGGCACAAATTACCTTTAAGTTGATATTGCTATATTGCGATGATTTTATTATATATGTGTTTTATTTGTATTATTACAGTATGTGTATTTTCCTGTGTAATTAATATGAATACATTGTCATACTGTACATTGGGGCAGATGTAACCTGGAGAAGGCATAAGGAAGTGATAAACCAGTGATAAGTGCAAGGTGATAAACGCACCAGCCAGTCAGCTCCTGTCAATTTGCATATTTGAGCTGATTGGCTGGTGCGTTTATCATCTTGCACCTTGCACTTATCACTGGTTTATCATTTCCTTATGCCTTCTCCAGGTTAATACATCTGCCCCAATGTTTGATATATTGCCGTCGTGTGGCAATCTTAGTCACCAGCGCATTCCTGGTGTGTAAATATTTCTTTATTCTTGTGGAGTTACAAATTTTCCCTTTTATTGAGAATTGCTGCAGGCGATTAAAGTGTCTATTTATTAAGCCTTGGAGATAAAGTGGATGGAGATAAAGTACCAGCCAATCAGCCCCTAACTGCCATATTACAGGTTTGAAAAATGACAGTTAGGAGCTGATTGGCTGACACTTTATCTCTGTCCACTTTATCTGCATCCAAGGGGTCTATTCATGAAGCAGTGAAAAGAGTGGAGAGGTGAGCCTGTGGAGAAGTTGCCCATGGCAACCAATCAGCTGCTCTATACAATTGTATAGTATGCAAATTATAAATGTTAATTCAATGCTGATTGGTTGCCAGGAGCAACATCTCCACTGGCTCACTTCTCCACACTTTTCACTGCTTCATGAATAGACCCCTTAGTAACTAGACCCCTAAGTCAAGTGGTTTATTGGATGTTGGTAGTATTTAGCACTTTGTATACTTAAATGCCTACAAACACTAATAAATGAAAGCTCTATAATAATCAGTCACTGACAAGTTGGTCATGTGCAGTGCAGAATAATAATACTATAAAGTAGTGATGAGCAGGTTCGGATTTAACGCCAGAATTAACGCCAGTTCGGTTTTATCCGGATTTTTCTTATTGGCTATCCAAAACACATGACATCCGTGAGCCAATAAGGTGCCGTTTTGAGAACCGAGTAAATCCGAGTAAAACCGAGTAAAACCGAACCCGCTCATCACAACTATAAAGTAAACACAGAATGTATTTTTCTTCTTTGCTTATTTTCAGGGAAACAGATTTTTATTAAACAGGCTATATAGCATTAAATGTAAAATTAAGTTTTACTGCCTTGTAATCAGTGTCGGACTGGGGCATGTAGGGCCCACAAGGGGGAATGCAGTGGTAGGGGCCCATGTTTAGGGGTGTGGCCAGTCTGCTGAGGGGGTGTGGCCTGTCACATAATTGGTTTGACTAACCATTAGAGAGTGCAACGTCTGGGCCCCTTCATAAATATATATAGTAAATTCAGCTGCTGCATGCATGATACCGTACCAGAGTAATAACAGATTAATAACAGCAATGCACTGTAGAAAATACACCATAGTCCAGTCTAAGGTAACATATATATAATGTATAATTCAAGTGCACAGTCTGGATCCTGATCCTTAGAGCAGGAGGTGGGCCCCCAGGCAGTGGTTTCCACCGGTGGTTTACCCTGTACCCCTGTGGGCCAGTCCAAGCCTGCTTGTAATAATGCCTATGGGTGTCAGACACCCTGGCCATGCCTAATAATCCCTTTAAAATTGATTTTGGACCATATGCTCTCTTTAGTTTTACCCCCCTGCTCCCGTAATTAACCCTATAATTATAATTTTACTTTTCTAAGTAAAGTAGGAGGAGCCTGGGAGCTGTGAGTGCAGTAACCAAGCTTGAGCAGGAACTTTAAACCTGACTTAAACGTGATGTGAAGAAAATGACGCACCTGATTGGACAAGAGCAGTAGCCAATCCGAGCAGCTGTCACAACTAAAGTCAGATTCACTATGGGGGAGATGTATCAAACCTCCTAAAGAGGAGGTGTTGCCCAAAGCGACCAATTAGAGTCTAGCTATCATTTTATAGAATGTTCTATATAAGCAACAGCTAGAACCTGATTGATTGCTATGGGCGACGTCTGCCCTTATCCTCTTTAGAGGGTTTGATATCTCCTCCTCTAAGACAGGATTTGCCTGTCTCGCTCAAAGATTCCCTTCTCCTCATCCTGTGACAGGTATCGGCAAACAGCTAATGGTGGGGACATAAGTGGGGGTACCTATACTAAATCACTTTATAAGGGAGTTATGTAAAGAAGGACGATTGCAAATATGAGAATAAACACCCGTGACTCGGTATCACTATGCTCATCCATTATACAGTATGCCCAGCTGTTATTCCTGTCTGCTGCTGGTGGAACCAGTGGTGGCACCGTATAACTGACCCAGAACCATTCTCTCCCTCTACACTGCATCCCGACTGCCGGCATCCTGAGCATATCCCCCTGGAATAACCCATTGCTGTTTAACCTCCTGTCAAAAACAACAGAACATTGACTTCCAGGGGCGGATTGGCCATAGGGCAAATAGGGAACACCCCCGTTGGGCCGATGTGCATGTGGGGCCTCTTTTGTTTGTTGACATGTGAGGGGTGGTGCTGCCGCCATGGTTACACGGTATACCTCTGGTGCTGCCGCCATGGTTACACGGTATACCTCTGGATGGTGCTGCCGCCATGGTTATACGGTATACCTCTGGTGCTGCTGCCATGGTTACACGGTATACCTCTGGTGCTGCCGCCATGGTTACACGGTATACCTCTGGATCGTGCTGCCGCCATGGTTATACGGTATACCTCTGGTGCTGCTGCCATGGTTACACGGTATACCTCTGGTGCTGCCGCCATGGTCACACGGTATACCTCTGGTGCTGCCGCCATGGTTACACGGTATACCTCTGGTGCTGCCGCCATGGTTACCCGGTATATCTCTGGTGCTGCCACCATGGTTACACGGTATACCTCTGGTGCTGCCGCCATGGTTGCACGGTATACCTCTGGTGCTGCCGCCATGGTTACACGGTATACCTCTGGTGCTGCCACCATGGTTACACGGTATACCTCTGGTGCTGCCGCCATGGTTACACGGTATACCTCTGGTGCTGCCGCCATGGTTACACGGTATACCTCTGGTGCTGCCGCCATGGTTACACGGTATACCTCTGGTGCTGCCCATGTGAAGCCACTTCTACAAATTTTTCCAGGGCCACTTGCAGGGGCATGGGTCGTTGGTTCGACACACATTAGGTTGACATGCATTGGGTCGACCACTAAAGGTTGACATGCACTAGGTCGACATGTGCAAGGTCGACAGGTCAAAAGGTTGACATGGTTTTTTTTTAAATTGTTTTTGGTGTCATTTTCTTCGTACACTGACAGGGAACCCCAGTTAGTGAACCGCGTCCCTTCGCATGGCGAGCAAGCTTCAGGCAAGGTGCCTCGCTGCACTCGGCACAGATTACCGTTCCCTTTAGTAGTCCACGTGGATCGTAAAGTATGAATAAGGTTAAAAAATCGTGAAAAACTCATGTTGACCTTTTGACCTGTCGACCTGGCATATGTCGACATAATGCAGCTGTCGACCTAGACACCCTGTCGACCTAGTGCATGTCGACCTTTAGTGGTCGACCCAATGCATGTCGACCTAACGACCACAACCCACTTGCAGTTCCCAATCCGCCCCTGTTTAACTTCTGATTCCTAAACTAAAAGAGAACATCAGCCGAGACATAGTTTCCAGATTTCCAAGTCATTGGCGTCATTGGCCTAAACTTTGCCCCAAGCACACTGCTATCGGAGGGCACATTTACTTATCTTTCATCTAGGTTAAAGCTCCTCACGTGGCTTTTTCTGACACAAGATATATCTCTACTAACAGCTTCAGCGGTGCACAGCCCTCAGTGGCTACTGTAGTATATGCCATTTACAAGGTGAAATGCACTGGGGTGAGAACAAAGTAACTCCACTCCTTAATGGAGATTGATTGCGCAAACCCAACCATGCCAGGCTTATATTCCGAGGAATCAGCGTGTAGCGCGGAGCCCGTTACCTGCAGTGTATCACTGCTATACATCTCTTCCTCTCCCCGGGACTGCACTAAGTGTCCCTGAAGTATATACCTTGCATTTCTTTTCATCCACACTGATGCCTGAGATTGATCGTGTTTATGTCAGCACTGTGGAGTTTGATGAAGAGACACATTTCCCACTGTGACAGAACGATCTCAGCTGGTCATATATATGGATAAGAGGCAGCACTTTACCACCAACCCCTCAAACACACACGCACGCCGCGCAGTTCTAGAATTACGCTCGAGTCTAAACAGGAAAGGAACATGGGCGACATCCTGAATATAAAGGGAATAATTTATCCCTTGAAAAAATAAGGATATTATAAGTCATCAAGCTTTATAAAACCACTCTGATTTGTATTTCTGCATTTATACGGTCAGAGCACCCCTTGCTATTTTGCAGTACGGGGCACATTGCGCCAGGGTCTGGTTAAAAGAGGAAAAGGCCAGTGTGCAGAATCCATGCAGGCCTCCTCCTCCTCTATGGCAGCGCAGGCAGTAGGCTCTGGACAAGTTCCTGGGTGCAAAAGATCCATCTGAACCTCTAGGGGGTTATTCAGGTTTGTTAGCGAAACAAAAAAGCACACTAGTGGGCAAAACCATGCTGCACTGCAGGTGGGGCAGATGTAACATGTGCAGAGAGAGATATATTTGGGTGGGCTATATTGTTTCTGTGCAGGGTAAATACTGGCTGCTTTATTGTTACACTGCAATTTAGATTTCAGTTTGAACACACCCCACCCAAATCTAACTCTCTCTCTCTGCACATGTTACATCTGCCCCACCTGCACTGCATATGGTTTTGCCCATTAGTGTGCTTGGGTAGCAGTTGTTGTACGGACGGACACAATACCGAAGGTCATAATCCCGACAGCCATTGACCCACAGTCAAAATACCGACACGGTCAAAATACCAACATTTATTATACCAACATGTTCAAAATGCCGACATTTGCAATGCCGACATGCATTTTTATGAAATGTTTGCCCCAAAACAGACTTGTTCATACTTTACCATCTCAGTGGACCTGGAGGGGGAATATAATAGTGTGCTGAGCGCAGCGAGGGGACGCGGTACACTTACACGGTGTCCATGTCAACCTATGTCCGCATTGACACCCAAAAAACCCCAGAAAAACTCATGTCGGTATTTTGAAATGTCGGCATTTCAAATGTCGTGTATTCTGACTATGTAAGCATCTTGAACATGTTGGTATAATGAATGTCGGTATTTTGACCGTGTCTGTATTTTGTGTGATCCATAGATCCCCAGCGTGCGTCTGTCTGAGCCGAGAAACGCAGTCTCCGATTTCTTCCTTTGGCGCATGTACGGTATGCTGCAGATCCGGCCACATTTCCGCTTGTGACCGACTCAGAATCAGACCCAGTAAGATTAAGTGGAGACCAGTGAAGAATGTGATTGGGGCACTGGCGTTTCTATCATGGGTGCAATGTGTGCGGTGCACACGGGCCCCTGGGTCCACATTGCACCCATATTTTCATACTCCCCTGTCCGAAGTCCACCATCCGTTGCGCCAAAGAACACATAAAAAATGGCCGCCATGCATGCGCAGTTCAATTTTTGTCTCCAAAACATGGCGGGCGCCATGTTTCGGGAGACCTGCGCATGCGCAGTAGACTCCTGCATATTGCCGGAGCCTACGGCGCCGTGGAGAGGTGGGGGCCCACCCGAAGGGTGCACACGGGTCCCCTCCTCTCTTAAGACGCCCCTGACTTGGGGGGTGGTACACAAAAGCCCTCCCCCAAATTTCCCTTATGGAATCTCGTCCCACTACTTAGGGCAGCATGGCTGTAGAATTTCTCCGTTATCATTTTGTCCGCTGTCAGATACAGGGTTAAAGGTCCTCACTGCTGCCTCTCTGCTCTGCACTCTGCACGCTGTAACGCCAGCTTTCGCTATGGTCCGCTGGTTTGTAAACGAGAGGCAGCGCTCAGCGCGCCCGTAGCTCTAGAATCCAAATTCGCTGCTGCAGAGTTTAATTGCTACATTTGGACCCCACTGTTTCTCATTACAAGTTCATCCTGGACCCCCGACAGATGAGTTCCCAGCTTGCGAAACATCCAACGGGTGGGAGTTTGTTACAGAGCCATCATTTGCTAATGAGAAAAATATTGGTTTCTTATATTGCTTTGAATCCTTTTGTAAGTTGTGATCGCAGCTACAATGTACATCTTTTGCAGCACAGGAGGGGGGATGCAGGGGGTGGGAGGGGGGGGGGGGAGTTTAGTGCCCAACATTTTATTCAACAATTTTTCATTTGGTTTTAAATTAAATAAACTGATCATCACATTAGAGTGTTTTATGTTTATTTCCCCGAAGGAGAGTATGACTGTATTTTAAATCATTTAAATTTATGAGCGGCCTATTAATAGGAAACAAGAACAGCGCAACACAGTGATTGCTACCCTTGAAATAGATCGGGAATATTGATAAATGCAAAAGTAGAAAAGACAGCTAAAAGAGACAGATAAGGGATAACTATAAATAAAATAACAGACATAAAACAACTGGGGGGAATGTAATAGGGTGTGAGAATCAGAAAGGGAGAGATTTTGTGAGAGTTCTCCTGTTTTTTTTAAAGGGGCAATCATTTACATGGTAAGACCAGGTTGATTTTACCATGCAGGGTCGTAACTAGGTGTGTGCGGAGTGTGCTCTGCACATAGTGCTGCAGGGTAGGGGGCGCTGTTGGCAGCACTTGTCAATTATGAATGATCTAATGACTTTCACTTGCAGCTTCCCCCCTTTTTGAAGACCAGCATCTCCTGACCGCTCCTGTTTCCTACCCCCACCCCTTTTGTCGCTAATACCTATACAGCATTCATGGACTTGACTTGAGAGCTCTCTGTTGTTCAGTCGCATTATCCTTTACATTTCGGGATGCTGATGTGCCCAGGATTTAAACCCGTTGCCTATGACATTGCAGTCGGACACTCTATTCATTGAGCTATCTGTCCTTGCATAGAAAGCTAGAGAATTCCAAGCTGTAGAGTTTTAACTATTTGAAGCTTACATTGTACTTTGTGAAGCGGTAATCAGTGTTGCGGCTGGACAGATCTATGCAGAGCAGTATAGAGCCTGGTTGAGCCCAGGTACTTTTCAGGGGGTGTGGCCTAATCACAGGAGGCGTGGTCACGCTCCCTTAGAGAAAAATACAGAAAAATATGTATTTTTAAGCACATCCTTGGCCGCACTCCAGACCAGCACACAGCAGCGGGCTGAGGAATAAAGGCTACAGCTGCTGCCAGGTAAGAGGGGTGGGGGACGACGACCTGGGCCCCCACTGGGCCCCTCTGTCAGATCTGCCCCCCCCCCCCCCTTTCTCGGCACCCCTGGATCCATGTAGTGTGTGGCTGCAAGGGACTGGATGTGTGGCTGCACATTGCATGGATCTTCTTGATTATGGTGCTGGTTATTTTTTTACAGGGTATAGGTAGCTTCATATAGTTAGAAATCTCATTGTTTTTATGAGGGATCAAGTGGCTCGGTGGGTGGGGTGTTTGGCCCATTAGCATATATGGAAAGGGGCATCATAGCATGGGCTTTCTCTGGGATTAATTTTGTCATGCCCCTTTCCTGCATGGCATGCACCTTATGTCCCTATTTTTTATATAATGATGGAAAAACTTGAATAATAATATATAGTAGGAAAAATATAATTGCTGCTGTCTCATTTTATGTATTACTCCAAGAAAAGAATTTGTGATGGTGAGTCGATTTTTCAGAAATATGGCAACATGCACTGAGCAACTCTGCTATTAACGAAATGGGAAATAATATTGGTGTTTTTCTCCTGAGTTCTCCTTTAAACTAGCTATAGTCAGACAGGGGATTAACGCACAAAGATCCGCTGGCTGCCCCTTACGATATACAAGTCCTTAGTGCCGCTGAGATGATAAATCAAGTTCTGTGGCTTTATAGCAGACATGGGAATAGGGGCGCGTGCAAGGTTCGATCATCTAGTTTACAACACGAGTAGGTGTTTGCGCTAACCTCTGATGTCTGTTTTAGGTTACATCTTCCGTGGCTGTAACACAAGCTGCCTAGTCAGTCAGCTCCGGCACAGTATAAATAATTAGCTACCATTATGTCTATTAACGAAGACCTCCGAAATGGCTCAACAATTGTCGCCGAAGCCATTCATCCTGCTAAATAGCACATTAGACATTCATTTCCCAGGCACTCTAATGCCCTCCCTATTGTGTGACACCACTTAATGATCGCACTCATGTACGTTACTCAGATATATAAACCCGTTCTATTTCCAGCCTGCGGCCCGTCCCCCTGGATGAGAGCTGTGGGACCTGCGATGAATGCAGAAGACGTACGGTAAGACGGAAATGACACAGCGTGTGCATCATGTACAGCTCAGTGCATGGATAATAAAGCTGAATCACCTGCAATGCTACACGCCCCTGGCTAAAAATGTCTGCATGGAAAGACGCGTCGCACGGACTACGACCACCTAACACAGTCATAGCCATGCCCACTTTTGAGCAGAAGAGAGCTCTCCAGGGAGAGCCTGAGGCAGAACGATGTGCTGCAGCTTATACCACAGCAGCACAGAGGAGCAAGGAGAGCAAGGGTTACAGAGCATTTGCCCCTCACTTGCTGTTGTGTGGGTACTAGGGCTAATAAATACAATTACCCCATAGCACAGTCACATGTACATAGAACAATCACAAAGCTCTATCTCAGTCTCACTCAAAAAGTTCAGTCAGAATTGAGAGGAGGAGGAGTTAGGATTGCAGATGGGAGGAGTTGGGACTGTAGAGGGAGGAGTCAAGATTAAACAGTAAACCGCCCCCCCTAAAGAAAAGTCTAGATCCGTCCCTGACTACGACCGACACGTTGTGAAGTTATATAGATAATAACATTGAACGGCTGTGAGCCTGCACTAGGTGTACGGAGATAAAATACCAGCCAATCAGCTCCTAACTGTCATTTTTCAAACAGCCTGTAACATGGCAGTTAGGAGCTGATTGGCTAGTAGTTTATCTTTCTCCACTTTTCTCTCTCTAGTACACAGACCCTTAAGAAACTAAAGGGGGGTACTCACAGAGCGATCGCTGCTTAAAATCTAAGCAATCTAACTAGATTGCTTAGATTTTAAGCCTGATCGCTCCGTGTGTACCCCCTACAGTGATAGCGATGCGCAGCCCCGGGCATCGCTATCGCTGGTGCACGGCAGGCCAATCTAGCGGGTCGCTCATTTCACCCGCTGGGTGAAATGAGCGGCCCTCCCGTCTCCCCCCGCACGCTCAGCACACATCGCGCTGTGCTGAGCGGCGGGAGAGATGTGTGCTGAACGATTCGCTCAGCACACATCTCTCCTGCATCGGCCAGTGAGTACTGGCCTTAAGGGGCAGATGTATTAAGCCTTGGATGGAGGTAAAGTGGAAGGTGATAACGCACCAGCCAATCCGCTCCTGTCATTTTTCAGACCTGCAATGATTGGCTGGTGCTTTATCACCTTCCACTTATCAACGCTTTATCACTTCTCCAGGCTTAATACATCTGACCCTTAGCATACCTCCCAACTGTCTTTGGGAACATCGAACGAGCTGCAGTAAACTATTTGGTCAGTAGATAATCGGTATCTGCTGATGTTTAAGCCTATTGCTGCTTTTGGGGGCTTCTATCCTACTTTATTAATAATAAAAACAGATATAAAAATGTATGTATCAACATCTATTTATTCATATAGCGCCCGCGTACTCCGTACCACTTGACAGTTAGGACCAATCGTGGTAATAAAACTTACGAGCTTGCAATCTACAGAAATGACTATTGCTAGCTGCTATTTATTATAGCACCGTGCACACGATATATCAGGCATGCTGTGTAATCTCCTGGCCGCAGGAAGACAGGGACTCTTCAAAGATCACTAGAATAAATCAATGAGAATTGCTTTGTAAAATAGGTAAAACTTCCAATAACTCAAGTGGGTTTTTTTCAGTTTTATATAGACATTATATCGCAGTTAGAAATTTTCTGTGCAGGCAAGTCTTGGAACACTAGCGGCTATCGTCTGACACTGCTAAAGATATAACTGGGCAAAGAATACTCGCTGCAACGCGTTTCGACAGGAGCTGACTTTTCTACAGGCATAAAGAAACCGATATATATATACATACATGTGCTGTTCTTTGTGGGTGTGGTATGTTAGATAGACAAGACTTAGGTCGACAGTGTCTGCGTCGACCACTATTGGGCAACATGGGTTCTGGGTCGACAGGGAATCTAGGTCGACGTGTACTAGGTCGACATGAAAAAAGGTCGACATGAGGTTTTTTTTGTTTTTTTGACGTCGTTTTCTTCGTAGAGTGACCAGGAACCCCAATTAGTGCACCTTGAATTCACTAATTCCGAACCAAAAGAAGCCATGGCTTGTTAACATGTAGGATTTTACCAGTCCCACGTCAAGTCGCCGGTCAATGGAGTCATTGGAGATCAGTGGATGGGATCTTCGATGGGTAGATCTGATCGGCATTAGGGAATTGCCTGATGTATGGCCTGCATTATAGCCGGTTTATTACTGGTTTCAGCAAACAATAAAGCTATATACAGACAATACAGATATATTTAATGGGCTCAATCTTGGGGAACTCAGGGGCTTAGCCCAAAGTTGTATACACGAAAGCTAATAACTTTAAAAACAAATTACCCCAATCTGTCGCTTTTCACAAATGTAGAAATGGAAAATTTTTATATGTGTAAAATATGGTGTTAATCTCCTATATAATAGCCCAGATCTGTCACTCTGTGCCCGTGTGGATAACGCTGGGAGTGGCTAGGAGCTCTCATTGGGTTAGCAGCAGCTCTATCACACCCAGTCCACAGCTGATTGGGCTAGAAACGCCCCCTGCTCCCACACAGGTTGCATCCAATGGGGAGGCTCTGCCCTTTGGCTGCTGTGTGTTCTCAGAGCAGGATTAGCAATGGGACTGATGGGAGCTGCAGCTCCAGCCCCACACCCCAACATAGGCCCCCTGCATCTGCAGCAACATACCCTCCAACAATTTACACATAAAAATCACTACAAATTTGAAAAGGGGGAGTGGTCACAGGTACACCGGTGTGGCCACACCCCTTTTCCTATACTTTCAATGGAAGTTTGGAGAGCCAGAAATCAGTACAGACCATAAAAAAAGGGACTGTACTTGCCAAAAAGGTACAGTTGGAGGGTATGGAGCAAGTCTCTGCCCTGTAGTTAGGGGGGGAAAAAATCCTTTTACTGCAGCGTCCTATGTCCTGCTGCCAGTCCGCCTGCCCCCTCCGGCATCAACAATCCCCACTCCCTAGCCGCAGTGCAGGTGGAACAAAAGCTGCTTCGGCCATCGGCATAGATGTGTATGAAAGCGGCGCAGCGGAAGGCTTTCATAGCCCTCCCTGTGCCGCATACTCTCCCGGAGTCTCCTCTGCGCGTGGTGTCACAGAAGTACCTCCCCGCCACAGCCGCGCCCAGATCCCCAGGCCTGGAAGCCCCGAGATGGCTAATGTAATGGATAGAGTGGGTGATATCGAGGAGTGTAATGTCTGGACGCTGAATCAGTGTAAAAGGTGACAGTGCTGTGCAGTGGGTGTGCAGTGTCACTGACACTGCACCGCACTCTCACCTTTTACATTGATTCAGCGAGTCAGTCAGTTTTGCCAGCCAGTAACTATTGTTAGCGCCGTTGTCCCAACGCACCGCATTACCAGGATGTAGGTGCACTAAATAAACTATAGCTCCCAGCAGCCCTAATTGCCGAAGCATTCCGGCGCTAAGGGCTGCTGGGAGCTGTAGTTTATTGAGTGCATCTTCTTCCCTGTAATGCGGCGCGTTGGGACACCGGCGCTAACAGTAGTGACTGGCTGCTGTGCAAGTCTCCGGGAGAGCCACTGCCAAAGGGAGGACAGCAGCCTAGCTGCTGACAGGAGGAGAAGCAGGAGAAGCATTACCCACCCCTCCCCCACTCGCAGTACCTCCGGGCCCCATCTGCGGCACCCCCACACCCCTCCTCCACCACCCGCAGTGGCTCCGGACCCCTCCCCCACCCGCAGCACCCCTGCACCCACCCCTCCCCCACCCACGGCACCACCACACCCGTGGCACCCCCGTAACCGCTCCTCTCCCACCCGTGGTGGCTCCAGACCTCCACCTGCGGCACCCACACACCCGCGCCTCCACCACCTGCGGCACCACTGCACCGCCCCTCCCCTACCCGCAGGCACCCCCGTACCTCCTCTCCCATCCACATCTCCCCCACACCCGCCACTACCCCAACCACAGCACCTACTAGGTGATTCATCAGGCCCTGCATGCGCTGTTCACGCCATTGCTAAGGGGCTTCGACCCCTTAACCATCGCACACCCTTTGTCCGTGCAATATTTAACCACTCACACAATTATGATTGGAGGTAATACTCCATATAATAGAAATATTGCACGCCACAAGGGCGTGCAAGGGTTAAGGGGGTGTAGCCCCTTACGACGGTGTGAAGAACGCCCGTAGGGCGCGATGAATCACCTAGTAAAGTATATGAGTTCTCGATTATATAAGAGAAAACTTGATGTACAGGGATATATTAACTGCAATTCCACATATAGTATGTGCGTAATCTACTAAACATCCCTTGTGGTGTACGGTATGTTAGTAGGAACATTAGAGAGATACAATAATGGATTTATAAGCATCAGAGCTTTATTAAACTAACATCCCATCGCACATTCCATATATAAACCTGTTCCAGATTATACAGTATGCACATGATCTCTTGCAATTTACGGTTTACGGAAAAGAATTAATACCAATAGATCCAAGAGGCAGCAATAGCCTAGCAACACTGCGGAAACAAGAGACAGTCTTAATCCATTAATCAGAAACACTTGGGTTTAAGGAAACTTGATTTCAATGTGGTTTTTTTTAATCAAATGTTATATACTGTCTTATGTATGCTATGTAATAACCTGTACATTTATTTTGTGACTTAAAAGTTGTGCTTTAACTATGTTATTACATAGTGCGTTTATACAAATTAGTGACCCAAAGATGCATATTACTTTCCTCCCTGGTCATACAATCAGAGTGTCTGTCCTTTTTTCCTATGACAGAGGTTTTGTGTTCCCTCAAAATGTGTAGTAAGGATGGTTCTTTACCAAGTAAACCTGGCACACACTTTGCAGTGTTGGGGAACATCTGCAATTGTTTCCCAACCAGCCGCAACCAGGTGACCTGTTAGGTACCCACCACATGAGGTTACCTGGTCGCAGTTGGTGGACCCATATTTTTGGACAAAATTATGCTAAGCACCTAAATTTTACGCCATGTTATATTTCAGTTTATTATAATTATTCTGATCAGCAGTGTTTAGTACTTAGAGTGTGCACCTGCATTTTCTTTTTTTCTAATAAAAGTTTAACTTTTCACACGATGGCCATCATGCATGCTCAGAAGAGCAGAGTAGGGGCTGGCAAAATGATCGGTAGGACTCCCTTCAATTCCAGACCAAATATCCGTCACTTGGCATAAGAGGTGACACTTACTCTTACGGCTGTTACTCTGTTTCTCTCTCCTTTGCCTTTACAAATCAGCATGCTCACTTGTCGCTAGGTACCCCATTCTATGGACATAAAACATGGTCAACTGCAAGATTGACCTCAATTAACCATGTGGTTTACCGCAGACCACCGATTCCCATCATAGACTTCAATGAGGATTTTCCCCCATAGAAGCGTATGGGCTCTGCTTGAGTGACAGCTCAAGACACGTTGCCAATCAGGAAGGTGCTACTACATGGCGCTCCCTAATTGGCTGGGAGGTCCCCAAGTGACAGATGTCACGTGGAGGCCCGCCATGATGCCTACCCTACATGGAAAGTAGAGGACCAATCTATAATGGAAATAGGTGAGGTTTTTTTTTTTTACAGGTAACCTGTGGATTTCTACTGGACAAGGGGACCAATAACACTGCGGGGGATGGTAGGTAAGTATGTGTGAGTGTGTGTACGTATGTGAGTGAGTGTGCAAGTATGATTTATTAAAGTTATAATAATTACGGTGTGTGTTCTGTGGTTATTATAATATTTGTTTTACTAGTGGAACTACAGGTACCAGCGGGACATCTAATGCCTGCATGCTGGTACTTGTGGTTATCCAAGTACCAGCATGAAGGGTGGCTTGCTGGGACCTGTAATTCTACAAGTAAAACACAATATTAATTCTATTTTTTACACTGAAATGCTATCAATACTGCATCCATAGCCCAGGGAAGTTGAAGATAGCCCCGAGCTTCAGCTCTGGCCCTTGAGTGCCCTGGAGGGGGGGAAGGGGGGTTTCCCACTCGCCCAGGAAACCCCGGCCAGGGCTGACTGGTTGGGGGGGTAATGCTACCGTCACAAGGACCAGTTTAAATGTGTTTCCCGGATGTGGATTATCTCCTTTGCTAGTGGAGCCCGTGCTGGTTTTAAAAATACGGGGGACCCCTATGTCCTTTTTCCCCATATTTTTGGAACCAGGACCGGCTCAAAGTGCCTGGGGCTGGTTATGTTTAGTAAGGGAGCCCCCACACAGTTTAGCATTTTTTTTAACACTTTCTTATACATTTACACAGAAAAGCACTGCACAAATCTGTTTGGACCGTGCAGACTTCATGTTTGGCAGTGTTTGGATACACCATCAGAAAACAGTGTTTGGAGATTTTAGTAATTTATCTGGATTTTTTTTTTTTCAAAAATACACCCGAGTACGTTCGTAACCAGCCGAGTTTAATCTCAGTCAAAACACGAATGTTAGTAAATTTACCTCTGAAAGTCTTGTTACATAAACAATGCCCTTGTAATGATTCCAGGAATCCATAAAGCAGATATTCTGTAGGTTCTCTTGTTATTGCTGCAAATATCAGCTTAGTAACAGAAGACAGATCAGCCTGATGACAGGAAGCGACGTTGAGTAACAGAAGCACTTTGTACCTATGCTATAACTTTCTCTATACCGTGTTATGCAGCACAAGTGCATGCAGGGATATGTAAATGACGATGCTAGGGAATAATATACTGTATAATTAGAGGTCATCCCATGTTTCCGGAATTGATTTTGACAGCTAAAATTGGAGTTGAGTCATTTCCAGGAACTAAATGTTTAGTATGGAAAGAAAATGCATTGGTATATGAATAGAATGATATTGCTCAGTGTTTCACATGCTGCAATGTCATCATCAGGATACAGGACAGAAGATATGTCAGTGCATCACACCACTGCAAGGGCATCATCATCACGATGCAGGACAGTAGATAGGTCAGTGCATCACATGCTGCAAGGTCATCATAAGGATAGAGGATAGTATTAATATCAGTGCATCACACCACTGCAAGGTCATCATCAGGATACAGGACAGTAGATATGTCAGTGCATCAGACTACTGCAATGTCATAATCAGAATACAGGACATTAGATATGTCAGTGCATCACACTACTGCAAAGTCCTCATCAGGTTACAGGACAGTAGATATGTCCGTGCATCCCACTACTGCAATGTCTTCATTAGGATACAGGACAGTAGATATGTCAGTGCATCAGACCAACTGCAAGGTCATCATTGAGATACAGGGCAGTAGACATGACAGTGCGTCACACCACTTAAAAATCATCATCACAATACAGGACAGTAGATATGTCAGTGCATCACACTACTGTCAGGTCATCATCAGGATACAGGACAGTAGATATGTCAGAGCATCATGGTACTGCAAGGTCATCATTAGGATACAGGACAATAAATATGTCAGTGCATCACACTACTGCAAGTTCATCATTAGGATACAGGATAGTAAATATGTCAGTGCATCACACTACTGCAAGGTCATCATTAGGATACAGGACAATAAATATGTCAGTGCGTCACACTACTGCAAGGTCATCATTAGGATAGAGGACAGTAGATATGTCAGTGCATCACACCACCGCAAGGTCATCATTAGGATACAGGACAGTAGATATGTCAGTGCATCACACCACTGCAAGGTCATCATTAGGATACAGGACAATAAATATGTCAGTGCATCACACTACTGCAAGTTCATCATTAGGTTACAGGACAGTAGATATGTCAGTGCATCACATTACTGCAAGTTCATCATTAGGATACAGGATATTAGATATGTCAGTGCATCACACTACTGCAAGGTCATCATTAGGATACAGGACAGTAGATATGTCAGTGCATCACACCACTGCAAGGTCATCATTAGGATACAGGACAGTAGATATGTCAGTGCATCACACTACTGTAAGGTTATCATTAGGATACAGGACAGTAGAAATGTCAGTGCATCACACTACTGTAAGGTCATCATTAGGATACAGGACAGTAGATATGTCAGTGCATCACACTACTGCAAGGTCATCATTAGGATACAGGACAGTAGATATGTCAGTGCATCCCACTACTGCAAGTTCATCATTAGGTTACAGGACAGTAGATATGTCAGTGCATCACATTACTGCAATGTCATCATCAGGTTACAGGACAGTAGATATGTCAGTGCATCACACTACTGCAATGTCTTCAACAGGATACAGGACAGTAGATATGTCAGTGCATCAGACCAACTGCAAGGTCATCATTGAGATACAGGACAGTAGACATGACAGTGCGTCACACCACTTAAAAATCATCATCACAATACAGGACAGTAGATATGTCAGTGCATCACACTACTGTCAGGTCATCATCAGGATACAGGACAGTAGATATGTCAGAGCATCATGGTACTGCAAGGTCATCATTAGGATACAGGACAATAAATATGTCAGTGCATCACACTACTGCAAGTTCATCATTAGGATACAGGATAGTAAATATGTCAGTGCATCACACTACTGCAAGGTCATCATTAGGATACAGGACAATAAATATGTCAGTGCGTCACACTACTGCAAGGTCATCATTAGGATAGAGGACAGTAGATATGTCAGTGCATCACACCACCGCAAGGTCATCATTAGGATACAGGACAGTAGATATGTCAGTGCATCACACCACTGCAAGGTCATCATTAGGATACAGGACAATAAATATGTCAGTGCATCACACTACTGCAAGTTCATCATTAGGTTACAGGACAGTAGATATGTCAGTGCATCACATTACTGCAAGTTCATCATTAGGATACAGGATATTAGATATGTCAGTGCATCACACTACTGCAAGGTCATCATTAGGATACAGGACAGTAGATATGTCAGTGCATCACACCACTGCAAGGTCATCATTAGGATACAGGACAGTAGATATGTCAGTGCATCACACTACTGTAAGGTTATCATTAGGATGCAGGACAGTAGAAATGTCAGTGCATCACACTACTGTAAGGTCATCATTAGGATACAGGACAGTAGATATGTCAGTGCATCACACTACTGCAAGGTCATCATTAGGATACAGGACAGTAGATATGTCAGTGCATCCCACTACTGCAAGTTCATCATTAGGTTACAGGACAGTAGATATGTCAGTGCATCACATTACTGCAATGTCATCATCAGGTTACAGGACAGTAGATATGTCAGTGCATCACACTACTGCAATGTCTTCAACAGGATACAGGACAGTAGATATGTCAGTGCATCAGACCAACTGCAAGGTCATCATTGAGATACAGGACAGTAGACATGACAGTGCGTCACACCACTGCAAAATCATCATCACAATACAGGACAGTAGATATGTCAGTGCATCACACTACTGTAAGGTCATCATCAGGATACAGGACAGTAGATATGTCAGTGCATCACACTACTGCAAGGTCATCATCAGGATACAGGACAGTAGATATGTCAGTGCATCACACTACTGCAAGGTCATCACCAGGATACAGGACAGTAGATATGTCAGTGCATCACACCACTGCAAGTTCATCATTAGGATACAGGACAGTAGATATGTCAGTGCATCACACTACTGCAAGGTCATCATTAGGATACAGGACAGTAGATATGTCAGTGCACGCTACTATAAGGTCATCATCAGGATACAGGACAGTAGATATGTCAGTGCATCACACTACTGTAAGGTCATCAACAGGATACAGGACAGTAGATATGTCAGTGCATCACACCACTGCAAGGTCATCATTAGGATACAGGACAGTAGATATGTCAGTGCATCACACTACTGTAAGGTCATCATTAGGATACAGGACAGTAGATATGTCAGTGCATCACACTACTGTAAGGTCATCATCAGGATACAGGACAGTAGATATGTCAGTGCATCACACTACTGTAAGATCATCATCAGGATACAGGACAGTAGATATGTCAGTGCATCACACTACTGCAAGGTCATCACCAGGATACAGGACAGTAGATATGTCAGTGCACGCTACTGTAAGGTCATCATCAGGATACAGGACAGTAGATATGTCAGTGCATCACACTACTGTGAGGTCATCATCAGGATACAGGACAGTAGATATGTCAGTGCACGCTACTGTAAGGTCATCACCAGGATACAGGACAGTAGATATGTCAGTGCATCACACTGCTGCAAGGTCATCACCAGGATACAGGACAATAGATATGTCAGTGCACGCTACTGTAAGGTCATCATCAGGATACAGGACAGTAGATATGTCAGTGCACGCTACTGTAAGGTCATCATCAGGATACAGGACAGTAGATATGTCAGTGCATCACACTACTGTAAGGTCATCATCAGGATACAGGACAGTAGATATGTCAGTGCATCACACTACTGTAAGGTCATCATCAGGATACAGGACAGTAGATATGTCAGTGCATCACACTACTGCAAGGTCATCATCAGGATACAGGACAGTAGATATGTCAGTGCATCACACTACTGCAAGTCATTTTGAGTTATATATTTTTAAACTATTTAAGAAACTACAAATACATATTCCGAGAGAGCATATTTTTATGACTTTGAATCTTAATAATCTTAATAATGTTAAAATGGATCTAAAATAAAAGCTCTGTGTCCCCAAGCCTCCCCCATGCCATAAACACAGAGGGGACATACTGACAGACTCACACATAGAACAGAGCATACGTGACGCCATTTGATTTCTTCCCCCCAGGAGAGTGCCCGGAGGGGAGATGCAGTTGATCACTCAGGGGGTGTAGTGCTTCTCATCATTAGGCCTTGCCCATACGCAATGAGTTTTAAATAGTTAAAACTTGTTGCTAAATGGGCCCCTTTGTGGGTGGGATGGGCGCGGAGCAATGAGAATTGTGTCATTGTAGTCACATACAATGCTTTGCCAATCATTAGTATTACTGGATTTTGGGCACTAAAGGGTGTGTTTACTAAGCCTTGGATGGAGATAAAGTACCAGCCAATCAGCTCCTACCTATCATTTTTCAAACACAGCCTGTGGCATATTAGTTGGATCCGATTGGCTGGAACTTTATGTCCAGTGACTTCATCTCCATCCAAGCCTTAGTACATAGACCCCTGGGAGTGGGGCCACAATGACAAAATCCATAGCAAATGACGTTATTAGTGTCAGCATCCTGCCAGCCGACTGGGATTTGCCCAATTTACCAGGAATTGGGTGACTCCGCCTCCAAATTCAGGTGTCTCCCACAACTTCAGGGAGAGTGGGCAAGCATTAACTGAAAACAAAATCTGGAATGTCTGTATCCTGAGACAGAAGCTAAGACAGGTGTTGAATAAGGAAGAACAAGTAGAAATTTTCTTGATTTTTTTATTTGGCTGAGGGAAAGTTTCCAAAAAAATGTTTTGCTTCTATTTTATCTTATTATTATATCTCTATTATTACTTATGTAAATAGCAGCCATTTTTCTGGAGTCCAAAAGGCTCGGTAGTCTATATATATAGCTCACCCACTATGGCTTCTGCATTGGAAACAACTTAGATTGTTATAATCACCAAGTGGTGAATTATATTCAAAGAAGAAAAATGTCATTATACACCAACATACCCTAGTGTATTATAAGTAAGGATGGCCATTGGTGGGTTATCTATCGATGGTCACCATCGATGGTACCATTGATGGATAACCTTGATGGTGTTAAGCCATCTGTAAGGAAACCATTAATGGTTTTACCCACCAATGGTCATCCCTGTATTAGTATTGAATAAGCTGTGAGCCAGAGGCGGGGCTTCATGGGTGTCGGGTGATACTTGGAGAAAAAAAATTCGGTAGCTCTCTACCATCAATGGCGGGAAACCATCTGGTTCTCCCCCATCGATGGTAAAAGTATCCACCATTGGTCACATACCATCGATGATTTCAAATCATCGATGGTCGATGGCCATCCATAACTATAAGGAACAATATAACCTTTACAGTAGAATCAAAGTAATTTTAAACACTACTTTGTATAATTTATAATTAATACATGCAGTATAATATATGCACTATTCCCTGGCCCACGTTCTACTAAATCATCTGCCAATCAAAAACAAACCTTTTGCAGGGATGTTTTGCGAAGCAAGACCTAGAAGCTCCCGTATCCTACCTCAATGGATGCTCAATGAAAGCCTATTATATAAATAGCTGTGCCAGTTTGACCTGCATCCGAGTTGATGTTGTGTTGAACCTATTTAATCCATCTGTGTTGCATATTTCCCAGTCATACGTAATAATCTAAAAGATTGCTAGTTTCAGAAAGGTCTGCACCTAAGATAAGCACGTCATATTAATGTCATTATTAATATAATGCAAAAGTGAGGCTACTGTTCCTTTAATTTCTAAGAAATATATAGCAGTATTTGGATGGCTTCCTAAGCAACCATTAGTAACTAGGACTGGATGGTATCTTGGGAAAATCCATAATATGAAAGATTTTGCCCTTTGGGATGAAATGATGAAAAAATAAACATTTGTGATGGCTAGAGAGCAAATCCAGGTTGTTAAAAACACGGCAGAGCAGGTTACGTTAAAAGACAATGGGAATATAGGAAGGCATGAAATAAAGTATATTATTTATAGAGCTACAGACAGTATTCAGGCAGCAAATGACACACAAACGCAGATGGAGCCCAAGTGTTTCTGGAGTGCCATTGTGAATGTAGCTTTGGAATACACTTCTGTTTTATTGGCGAACATTTTACAGTTTGTTTAAAAAAATATATAATATTTATCATTTAAAATAAAATCAGCCACGGTGCCCACGTACTGTCTGGATAATGCGCAACATGATTCAGAGTGAAACAAGTATTGTAGTGCAGGAAAAATAAAAAGTTTAGAGACTGGAGTGATAATGGACAGCTCGTGATCATGGATCCGAACGGTGGCAAAGTGGTTAGCATTGCTGCCTTACAAAGCTGGGGCCATATGTGAAATTGCTTTGATATTTGTCCATATGGTCCTTCCCCTCTCTCATGCGCTCAGTTGCACGGTAGAGTCTACTGAGCATGTGCAGGTCACATGCTACATCAAATGCAGCCGCATCAAGGTGTCTTTTGCAAAGTGCACGTGAATCACAGGCTACATGTGCATCTTTGAGAAAGTACGCGTGTTTAGGATTCATACACATATGCGCTATTTCTTTGCTGATGCGAATTGGGCTTATCTGGGGGACACTGGGCAGCAACAATGCAAATGCATACATGAGAACAGCACCCTGAAGAAAAGACTCTAGAAGTTGTGAAACCTTGGTCTTTTTGTACAATATATTTGAACTTTTGAAAAATGAGAGGCGTGCCACCTGTTCTTTTGTAGGGACCTGTTACAATGACAATGGTCAAATCAATCTGTACACGTTCCATCAAGCCCCGCCCACATCAGTAATGCCTGGCACGCAGTGCTAACTGTGGGGGGTGGAGCTTGATGATATGTCTTGTGTCAATTAGGATTATTACCAGTGAAGTGCGGTGAGGTGAATGGCTGGGAAGGCACTCATGGGGATGGGTGTGAATGCTGGGAGCCTGTCTCACCCTCTACTCCCCTCACTACACTAAGCTACAGTTTCCATTGAGTCTCCTGCCTGCATTCCTGTGTCTTCTCTTGCTGCTGCTGACTGAGCTCCCACTACAGTGCACTTTCTGGTCACATGACACATCCAAGTGTCCATCAGTGCACAAGACCCACCCCCACACTCAGAAGCATGTCTCTATTGGCTTCCTTTCTGTGCTGCGTTACTGCCTGTGGTGTGGCCCCGCCCCCAGCTCCGCAAAGCAGTGTCTGACTGTAGAACCGAGGCAGAGCTGTAGCTGCCTCATGTCTCGTCTTCCTGCAGCTCCAGGCATCTCCACAAAGCTGCTGAGTGTTAGCTATAAGTAGGATTACAATAAACAAAGAAGATGTTTGTTATAAATATTATATTTGTATTATTCTAATAGTTTTTATATAAAATCTCAGGAGTATGACAGGGGAGGCTCTGCCTAGCTTGTTATTACCTGCTCTCCCTGGAGTCCAGAAGGTGAACGCCGAATTTGATAGATTCCCGAACTTAGTACTAAAATGCAGACAATATATGGAACACAGGTGGGTTTGATTGTTTTGGTCAAGCTCAAGCCATTAGACCAGGGGATCACATTCATATTAGTCCTTGAATTGCGTAATAACGGATTTTTGTTTTGATTAATGTTTGCATTATTTCCATTTTGTTTTTATGTGAACTTTAATTTTACCCGGGGGTTTCAGTGACAATTTGCTTAAAAATGTCATTATTACAGTATGTGCATCAACGTGAGATTGCTGAACTCTTGCGTACTCACAAATTTGGGGGGCCTCCTACCGGGCTACCGCTAAAGTAATTTTTTTTTTAAAAGCCTTCAAAAGAGTTTATAAAATTATTTAGTGCTTGATTCTGATTTTAAAATCGGAAAACCATCAAATCCAAAAAAGCATGCTACAATGAGAGGAGAGCATTTATTTTTACACTGCAATTTAAATTTGAATTTGGACACGACCCTCCCACATCTAACTCTCTCTGCACATGTTTACATCTGCCCCTTGTAGAGTAGCATTGTTTTGCCAAGGTGCACAGTCAGTAACGTGTTCTTATTTGCCCTGCTCCCAGCTCATACTCTCTTGGAACAGCCGGGAGGCTCCCGAAAATCAGGTGTTGCTCCTGGCCGCCTTAAAGAGTTGTCAAGTCTCCCGATGCCGGCTGTCAATCGCCTACAGCTGCTCGCTCACCAAGCGAAAGTGGGCGGTTCGTGCAGACTAAGATGCGTTTTGTGTCAGTTGTGTTTAGCGGGTGGGGGGTAGCGATGGGGCATGATAACGCAGTCACAGCCCCTGGCCAGCCCACTTTCCAGCGACATGTCCCCTTCCAGAGGAGGCAGCCAGTAAGTCCCAAAACCTAATATGGCAGATGTATTAAGCCTGGAGAAGTGATAAAGCAGTGATAAGTGGAAGGTGATAACGCACCAGCCAATCAGCCCGTAACTGTTATTTTTCAAACTAATGATTGGTTGGTGTGTTATCACTAGTGATGAGCGGATATCACGTCACACTTACCACTGCTTTATCACTTCTCCAGGCTTAATACATCTGCCCCTGTTCCTTATTGTCGTTATTTTGGAATGGCCGTTTCCCCTTAGCTGGGACAGCTGGTCCAGTAACCTATGTTTTTGATATTTTTGTCCTAGCACTGTAGCTGTACTTGTGCGACCTTATAAGCTTAATAAATAGCCTTTTTGCTTACTTTAGTGGTAATGAACTGAAGGTACTTGGTAATCTACCCCGTAGTGCGTCAGAATTTTCTTATCCTGCAATTCAGAAAACTCCTAAATGCATTATGTTATTTTGCTGCAAGAGCTTCCAGGCTATGGAACCCATTTAATCTGACATAAGTACATATGCACAGTGTGCGTGTTCCTTTAACCTCTGCCACTCAAAAAAAGTGCTGTTGCGTGTATGAATCACTTCAGCTGTAATATCGCCCTGGTTACACTCATGTTCTTTATGTATGTGGAGGCCCCTGCGGCGAGCATGGGTTTCATGCTATCACCCCTTGTCATAATACACTGATAGAAGTCACATCCCCCACAATGCACAGCAGGTCCCAGCTGAGGTAATCAAAGTTAATACCATCAAACCGCGCAACCAACAAGTCCCTGCCAGAGATTTATTCTTAACACTTTATATATTGACGAGAGGAAGCGCTTAGGCCTAATGTACTGTACTCCCCCAGCACTCCAAACTGCTGGAATAAGCAGTGTGCGCTGAGCAACATCCTGGCATTTCTTACATAATGGAAGTTGCAGCATCGTTCCTTACATTTCACTTGTCATTGTCATACTCTGACATAACCTATAGTATTAAATTGAGCATTGTCTATTTATGAAGCAGTGAAAAGAGCGGAAAAATTATCCTGTAGAGAAGTTGCCCATGGCAACCAATCAGCTGCTCCGTACAATTGTATAGTATGCAAATGATAAATGTAACTTCAATGGTTATTGGTTACCGTGGGCAACTTCTCCACTGGCTCATTTCTCCACACTTTTCACTGCTCATGAATAGACCCCACATGTTGCATAGTTGATCTCACTGTGCACTGAATAAATAATTGCCCAGACTTATCAAGCCTTGGAAAGTGATAAATAGCACCGTGATAAACTGGATTCACTCCATAGGGGCCTAGGCAACATGCTGGCTTGGACCCCGTTCCCTGCCTCCGTTATTGTCAAAACAAACCATAAAAACAGGTTATGGCAATCGGGGGCTCTCAGTGTCTGTTAGATCCTAGGTAATGTCTGATCGGGGATGGAATACACAGCTTTAGGGCGGCGGCACCAATACTAATCACATATTCACTAACATCTGCTAATGGTATTTGCGAAGGATAGCTCTTCCGATAAGAGCTGTCCTTCGCGATATCCGGCGGGCCCTGGACTTCTGGGTTTCGGCCCGGGAGTTGCTCTGCGCATGCGCAAAGAGATGGGGTGGCAGCGAGAATTGCTGGAAGGGTTCCAATCAGATCCCTCACACCAGCGTCTTGAAGAGAAGCCCATAGACGCCAATCCCGTACCCTCCAACATTTTACACATAAAAACCAGTACAAATTAGGAAATTGGGTGTGGCCACGCCCCCTTTCCTATACTTTCAATTGAGTCAAAAATCGGTACAGACCATAAAAAAAGGTACAGTTGGAGGGTATGCAATCCCGGGCCATTTTTTTCAATCCCGGGTATCGGGATTGAAAAATGGTCAATCCCGGGACTCCCCGGATACACAGGATTGGCTTTTTCCTTTGTGGCCGCCCCCTCGCCCCGCATACATAACTCACCATAGATTGCGGGCGGGAAACATCACTTCTCTCTCCCTGCAGCGGGTGACGGCTCAGTGTGACCTCTCACTGCACGAAGCCGGCTGTAGCAGATCTTTCCACGGGTAAGCAGGACTTTTGCCCGGGGCGCCGCCTTCCGGAGGGCGACGCACCATGGCAAGATCCACCACTGTGCCCCCCGCAGGTCCCCTGCTGCGAAGGGAACCAGACGCTATGCGTCTAGTTTCCCTTCGTGGAGAGGACCTTTGCTGTGCGGTGCGGGATGACGTCATCGCGCACCGCACAGCATTGTGGCACAGACGTTAGGGGTCATAATTGACCTCTAGTGAGTGTCTATGCTGTGCTATGGGAGAGACATCATGACTGACGTCTCTCCCATAGATCCGAGGAGGGGAGAGGAGAAGAGCGGCGCCGGCGGAGGTCTGCAGCGGTCTGGAATCAGGAGCGGGGATCGTAAGTATACATTTTTCTTTTTTTTATTTCTTTCAGCGGCACTTCAAGGGGGAAAATGGGGGCGTAACTGACCACGCCCCCATATGAAACCACGTCCCTATATTTTTGCCCGGGGCGCCGCAAGGGCAAGAACCGGCCCTGGAAGCCGGGCAGCATCTGGGTGTCCTGAGGAAGCTCAACGCTGATCCCTCAATCCCTGGGATTGGAGCTTAAAATCCCGGGATTGAATTGAGTCCTGACGGCCAGGGGGTTAGTGCATTCAGAAAATGCAGTAAACAGGGGTTTACCGCATTTTCTGTTTAGTACATCCTGCCCTTACCCCCTCGTACACTACTTTCAAAAAATCAAGAATATACACTGACCAGTTTAGTTGTCTTGGTAACTGTGTTTTGCTTGTATTATGCTATGCGTATGTAAAAACCACAACTTGGCATTTTGTGAAGACGTGTTAAGTGGAACCATTACTCCCTCCCCCCACTAAAAGTGCATGCAAGTTACCCACTTTCCTGGCACGTATGTGTGGAATAGGAACGCAGCCATCTGAGCTTCTGCTGATACAGTTGCATCCCAATCCACCGTCTACCTCTGTCCCATATATGCAAAATAGATCTCCTTCTCCGCCAGCCCCCCTGCAGTGACGCGGTGGTCTGTGTACAGTTGTCCTTACTTCCCCTCTCTTACCCAACTGTTTATCTATAGACCGTCTCACCCACAATAAATGAGACAGATGCGGTGAGTTTTCTGTGAGATAAGGGATGAGTTTAATATTGTCAGGGTTTGAAACTCCCCATTTAAAGCAATTCTACTGCTATTAGCATCAGGGATATTGCAGCTGTTTCATAGAATCTGAATCTGATTATTTTGGAGCTAGATATAAATAATAGTAATACAATAGGTGTGGTGGTGGGGGGGTGGGGGGGGGTACCATTGCCGGGGAGGGGGGTTGAATACTGTTTTTTATATCCGGTATCTGTATTCAATTATTTGTCTACATACTGTAGGTAAGCTCACTTACCAAACATCAGGGTTTGGCCACACAATACATCACCAGGCTCTAAAGCAAAAAATGTTTATGGAGCCAGCGGGCGATCAGATCCGAACTGCGCATGTGTCTGAGCCGCAATGCGCACACATGTCTACAACAGGCATCAGCAGTCAGCTACGGGATGGTGCAAAGGATCCATTCGCACGGGAGTTCGCAAGGTGATTGACAGGAAGAGGCCGTTTGTGGGTGGCAACTGAGCGTTTACTGGGAGTGTCTGGAAAAACGCAGGCGGGCTCAAGCATTTTCAGGGAGGGTGTCTGACGTCCAGTGCCGTAACTAGGCATTTTAGCGCTGTGTGCAAGAGACGACATTGCCCCCCCCCCTCCCCATGTAAGATAGGGGCAGTGCGCGTGCAAAATATATAGGGGCGTGGCTTCATGGGGAAGGGGCGTGGCCACAAAATAATAGCTATTCATACTACGGTGCACAGTAGTCTCCATTATTCAAATTACGCTGCACAGTAGCGCCACTACACCAGGTAGAGTCCCTTTTATACATTACAGCAGACAGCGTCCCTCTTTTTACACATTATAGCAGACAGTTTCCCTTTTTACACATTGCGGCAGCCAGTCCACCTTTTTTACACATTGCGGCAGCCAGTCCCCTTTTTTACACATTTGCGGCAGCCAGGCCCCCTTTTTACACATTACGGCAGCCAGTCCCCCTTTTTACACATTATGGCAGCCAGTCCCCCTTTTTACACATTGCGGCAGCCAGTCCCCCTTTTTACACATTACGGCAGCCAGTCCCCCTTTTTACACATTACGGCAGCCAGTCCCCCTTTTTACACATTGCGGCAGCCAGACCCCCTTTTTACACATTGCGGCAGCCAGACCCCCTTTTTACACATTACAGCAGACAGCGTCCCCTTTTTACACATTATGGCAGACAGCGTCCCCTTTTTACACATTACAGCAGACAGCGTCCCCGTTTTTACACATTACAGCAGCCAGGCCCCCTTTTTACACATTACGGCAGCCAGTCCCCCTTTTTACACATTACGGCAGCCAGTCCCCCTTTTTACACATTACGGCAGCCAGTCCCCCTTTTTACACATTGCGGCAGCCAGTCCCCCTTTTTACACATTGCGGCAGCCAGACCCCCTTTTTACACATTGCGGCAGCCAGGCCCCCTTTTTACACATTGCGGCAGCCAGACCCCCTTTTTACACATTGCGGCAGAGAGAGAGAGAGACAGACTTACCATCTCCCCGCTGACAGGCTCCTCGTGCAGCTCCCTCGGTGCAGGCAGGTGAGAAGGAGGAGGGAGGGGGACTGGAGCCGCAGCAGCGCTATGTCATTGGTAGTAAGCGCCGCTGCAGCATCCCCCTCTCCTTCCGTATAGGCTGCCTGGCGCTGCTGTGGATGCTGGGATGGAGGAACCGCATCCCAGCATCCACAGCAGCGCCGGGCAGCCTATACGGAAGGAGAGGGGGATGCTGCAGCGGCGCTTACTACCAATGAAATAGCGCTGCTGCGGCTCCAGTCCCCCTCCCTCCTCCTCCTTCTCACCTTCTCGGCGCTGCTCTCTCCTTCACAGCGCAGCGGCGGCGCACGGCGCAGACTTCAGAGGCGGCATGTAATGAGTCAATTTGACTCATTACATGCCGCTAGCCGCGCGCCCTCAGGGCAACTGCGCTGTGTGCCAAGCCCACTTGGCACACACGTAGTTACGGCCCTGCTGACATCAGCTCCGGCCCCTGATCAGCAGGATTCAATCGCACTAGAGGAGTAAGTCCTGGGCTACGCAGAGACTGCACTGATTTTTAGCAGCTCTGCTACACATGCGATCGCACACTTGCACAGCGAAAATACACTCCCCCTGTGGGCGGCGACTATCTGATCGCAGGACTGCAAAAAGCGCAGCCCAGCGATCAGGTCTGAATTAAGCCCTTTGCTTCTCCTAGATAACCAGGCTTCCTTGTGGATCCACAAACCCTGAGGAAGCCTGGCTATCCAGCAGAAATATGTTGGAGAGTATGGCCCTCATTTATCAAGCCTTGGAGAGTGATAAATAGTACGGTGATAAAGTACCAGCCAATCAGCTCCTAACTGCCATGTTACAGGCTGTGTTTGAAAAGTGACAGTTAGGAGCTGATACTTTATAACCGTGCTATTTATCACTCTCCAAGGCTTGATAAATCTGGGCCTATAGTCGAACAAGAGACATCAAATCAAACTACTGAGCGCAGTTTGTCCTTGGCTGATAAATGCAGTTTTAAGAGTCACAAAGGAATCCTCCCAGCTTTACTAAATATATATGTAAGATGGAACCATTGTGTGTGGCTTTAACCACTTGCCTGGCATGGTCGCATCATTTTGACCACACCAGGCAGTGCGTATCTGTTCGCAAACGATGCGGCCAGTCAGATATAAAGTGTGGCCGGCTGCCTGGAAGATAATATTCCTGCAGCCACCACAGAGGGAACTCCCGGCCCACCCTGAGTGTCTGCTGTGCTGCCGATCACTGCTGATTGGTCAGCATGCCAAGACCACCCACCCGGCGGCTGCAGAGAGGAGCAGCCGCCTGGGAAATATAAATTAAAACCCCACCACCACCTCCTCCCAGGCCCTCCCTTCCCAGTTTGTACCAGGCAGCTGCTCGGACGGGGAAATCAAAGTTGCAAGGGTTTCCAATGCTTCGATGTTAATGATCTGATGTTCCGATGTATGGGGAGAAAATAAACCGTATTTTATTTTCTTAATTAAAAAAGTTTTTTCTTTTGTTTGTTTTTTAAATAAAATCATTTTGGATAAGTGTAAATATGTGTTCTTCACATAATTCACTCATTAAAAAAAACTCGCAAATTCTGAGCGTTATTTGGGGGAAAAATCGTTCACCTGTTAAGTGGTTAAGCATCAAAGCTACAGTAATTATTGTAATAAAGTAATTCAGCGGAAATGCCATGCTAGATTGACTTTGCTCTGACCACTTCTAATCTGTCAAGAAATGGTGTAATATTTAATTTCATGCACATTTGGCCTTACAAAGTCCTTTAATCGTGTTGGTAATACATAGGGATGACTATTAGCTGTCAGGTAGCTCATACACATACTGAATGTCATCGGCTGGCGGACTGTACACCCGGATCTTTTCTATATCAAAGCTAGAGAATTGTTGACAACTGCGGTTGGCGTGACATGATGGCGCTCAAGAGCGTCAGATGTTTTTGCCTATGCCAAGATAATAAGGGGGGGGGGGGGGTCATTACATTTCCCAGTCAAGCTAAGTGAGTAGTACAAGGTTGACCTTGGGGCTTGGCCGTGAAGAGCTCAGATGCTTGGGTACTGAGAGGGCATCCCTCTTCCCCCCAAAATTTAGCAAAATAGCTTGAGCGGCTCCTTGTGTTTCCGCGCATAGGTGGAAGGGTGGGAGGGGCAGCCTCAGGGATGCACTTCTCTCTCACTGCCTGATGTGCCGCAGTGCTGCTATATAGGCGCAGCAGTAGAGGGCAGAGAGGAAAAGTGTTATAAGTGGATGCAATCTCTGACCTGGGCACCCACCGGGCCCCTCTATGAGGCCTGTGTCCGGGTAAGTAGTATACAGGTTGAGTATCCCATATCCATATATTCCGAAATACGGAATATTCCGAAATACGGACTTTTTTGAGTGAGAGTGAGATAGTGAAACCTTTGCTTTTTGATGTCTCAGTGTACACAAACTTTGTTTAATACACAAAGTTTTAAAAATATTGTATTAAATGACCTTCAGGCTGTGTGTATAAGGTGTATATGAAACATAAATGAATTGTGTGAATGTACACACACTTTGTTTAATGCACAAAGTTATAAAAAATATTGGCTAAAATGACCTTCAGGCTGTGTGTATAAGGTGTATATGTAACATAAATGCATTCTGTGCTTAGACTTGGGTCCTATCACCATGATATCTCATTATGGTATGCAATTATTCCAAAATACGGAAAAATCCGATATCCAAAATACCTCTGGTCCCAAGCATTTTGGATAAGGGAGACTCAACCTGTATATTTATACCCTTTTTCAGTGCCCCTGCCTTGGGCTACTAATTTTGGTGTCTATTCCAATTAACTTGATCAGATATTTTTACTGGCATGTGCCGAGTGTGTTGGAGAGAGTGTGCCGATGTGCTGTCTCCTGTTTCGCCATATACAAGAAGGAGTCTCGCTGCTGTTAACAGTGCAGCCCCCATTTTCTGTACTACTGTTCATATGTGCGTTTCCCTGTGTCTTGGTGTTCTAAGCACTCCGGTGCTACAGGTATATAGGTCATTGCTGTATACATCAAAGTGCCCTATGGGGAATATGATGATGTATAACTTGTATACTATGTAGGGATGGGCATTGATTCCCAATGTTTCAGAAACATTTATAGTCTTGCGATTCAGTGCTATACTCCACCCCATATGCGCTGGCAAAATATCGTGGATCGATTCTAAACATGACTGATATTTTCCGGTATCCAAACATTCTGTAGTGGAGGCAACACAGCACCATACGCCATATGCCAGCCTGCTTCCACTGCAGAACGTATACCAAACACGCCGCAACTATCAAAGTTCCTGTTTTATTACTTTTGGGGCTTATATAAACCTTTAAATTAATTCATTCCCAGGGCATTAAAGTCCCCAAATTGAACTTTGTCCATTGTTATATTGCTGAACTGTTCCCTTGCTTATGTACTAACACCTCCAACTGCTCACAACTCTTTCTGAGCCGCTGCATGAGACTATTGATAATTTAGTGATTGCTTAACCGTTCTAAGTTTGTGTCTCCAAAATGATGCATTTGTTGTCATGAGCTATGGGCCTGATTCAGAGATTGCTGCAATCATGATTTTTAGACAGATGAATGATTATCAGCTGACTGCGCCAGTGTCAGATTGCATCATGAAGGGCCCACAGGGGGAATGCAGTGGTAGAGGCCCATTTTTAGGGGTGTGGCCAGCCTCCGCAGACTCTTGGCTAACCATTACCGTGTGCACGGTCTGGGCCCCTTTATAAATATACAGTATATATCATGAATACTGCTAGTGCATGCATGATAATGTACCAGATTAATAACACATACCTCCCAACTGTCCCGATTTCAGCGAGACAGTCCCGCTATACGGACACTGTCCCGCTGTCCCTCCCGCGCGTCCCGCGGGCGGGGGGGCAGTTGGGGGAGGCTTTGATCACCCGCTGCTTTGCACACGCACGGCATCTATTCAATGCTGGGAGGGGAGCAGGGGGCTGCCCAGCTGCTCGAGGAACGCTGAGCACGCCCCCCAAATGCCGAAAACAGGTCCGTGGCACTCGACCAAGCCCACTCGGCAGATGACACTCCCCTTCCACGGCAAGTCATGCCCTCTTTTTGGGTTGCGCGCGGCTTCGCCGCGCAGGGGTCCCTCTTCCTCCTCCGTCAAAGTTGGGAGGTATGATAACAGCAATGCACTGTAGACAATACACCATAGTCCTGTGCAGTATAACATAACATATGTATAACATATAATTCCTGTAATAGTTCCTATCATTAAATTAGTACATGTTTGCAAGCCATCTATTGCTGTTTTTACTGAGGAGTGACAAAGTTATTTATTCATAACAATGGTATTATTTAGTGCTTAGTTTCTCAGTTATTGTTATTTACTCTTATTAATATTTCTAACCAATCGGGAGTCATGTTTTCTCCTCACAAAATTAAGTATTACATTTATTTTCCCATAGACCAGCAGGACAATCCAAACTTCCACTGATGTAATGGGTGGGCTTTGTGATGTGTGGAGGTTTTCCAATCTTGCCAATGGGCCTAATTCAGAGTTGATCGCAGCAGCAAATTTGTTAGCAGTTGGGCAAAACCATGGCCCTCATTCCGAGTTGTTCGCTCGTTGCCGAGTTTCGCTATATTGCGATTAGTTGCTTACTGCGCATGCGCAAGGTTCGCAGAGCGCATGCGCTTAGTTATTTTACACAAAAGTTAGGTATTTTACTCACGGCATAACGAGGATTTTTAATCGTTCTGGTGATCGGAGTGTGATTGACAGGAAGTGGGTGTTTCTGGGCGGAAACTGGCCGTTTTATGGGTGTGTGCAGAAAAACGCTGCCGTTTCTGGGAAAAACGCGGGAGTGGCTGGAGAAACGGGGGAGTGTCTGGGCGAACGCTGGGTGTGTTTGTGACGTCAAACCAGGAACGAAACTGACTGAACTGATCGCAGTGGCAGAGTAAGTCCCGAGCTACTCAGAAACTGCAAAGAAATTTCTATTCGCAATTATGCAAATCTTTCGTTCGCAGTTCTGCAAAGCTGAGATTCACTCCCAGTAGGCGGCGGCTTAGCGTGTGCAATGCTGCTAAAAGCAGCTAGCAAGCGAACAACTCGGAATGAGGGCCCATATGCACTGCAGGGAGGGGGAGGGGGGGGGGGGCAGATGTAACATGTGCAGATAGAGTTAGATTTGGGTGGGTTATATTGTTTCTGTGCAGGGTAAATACCGGCTGCTTTATTTTTTACACTGCAATTTAGATTTCAGACTGAACACACCCCACCCAAATCTAACTCTCTCTGCACGTTATATCGCCCCCCCCCCCCCCCCCCCCCCCCCCGCAGTGCACATGGTTTTGCCCAATGGGGGTCATTCCGAGTTGTTCGCTTGTTGCCGATTTTCGCAATGGAGCGATTAAAGCAAAAATGCGCATGGTTCGCAGTGCGCATGCGGTTAGTATTTTAACACAAAACTTAGTAAATTTACTCACGCCCGAACGAAGATTTTTCATCGTTGAAATGATCATAGTGTGATTGACAGGAAGTGGGTGTTTCTGGGCGGAAACTGGCCGTTTTCTTGGAGTGTGCGGTAAAACGCAGACGTGCCAGGGAAAAACGCGGGAGTGTCTGGAGAAACGGGGGAGTGGCTGGGTGAACGCTGGGCGTGTATGTGACATCAAATCAGGAACGAAACTGACTGAACTGATCGCTATTTGTGAGTAGGTCTCGAGCTACTCAGAAACTGCTAAGAAATTTCTATTCGCTATTCTGCTAATCTTTCGTTCGCAATTCTGCTATGCTAAGATACACTCCCAGAGGGCGGCGCCTTAGCGTGTGCAATGCTGCTAAAATCTGCTAGCGAGCGAACAACTCGGAATCACCCCCAATGTGCACAGACCAAAGACGATGCAATGTTACAGGGGTCGATATTTGCTTTGGGCAAAGACATGAATGGCCATTTGGCCCGGGTTTGCCCATTTGTGAATAGGCTAACAGGATCAATTATCAGGTCCACTCAGCGAGACTACACGAGTCTGAAGCCTGAAATTCCCGATTATCAATTGCACTTAGGATAAGTATATGGCTATGATGATGTCATTGGGTCTAAGTGCTTGAGCAGAATTCAATCTATGTATATTCCATCAGCCAGGAACAGCACACTTGTGATAGCTTAATTTAGCCATGCATTGGATATTATTGGATAATTGTAACAGCAGCAAATGTAATTCATAACCCAGCATGAAACAGATATCCATCCGTCTACAGTCAGATCAATATGAGATGCCTCTCACTGACCTATGTTTAACTGCAGAGCACATAGCCTGCCCCTTTTAACTCCAGAGCAGCAGAGTGTTCTGGATGCAATACGGAGGTTCAGTATGACTTACCGACGGACAGAATACTGACGCTCATAATCCCCACAGCCATTGACCGACAGTCAAAATATCAACACGGTCAAAATAACTATATTCATTATGCCGACATGTTCAAAATGCCGACGTAGTCAGAATGCCGACATTTAAAAATGCAGACATTTCAAAATCCCGACAAGAGTTTTTCCGGGTTTTTTGTGTGTGTCAATGTTGACATATGTTGACATGGACACCGTGTAAGTGTACCGCGTCCCCTCGCATGATTCGCTGCGCTCAGCACACTATTATATTCCCCCTCCAGGTCCACTGGGATGGTAAAGTATGAACAAGTCTGTTATGGGGCAAAAATTCCTTTAAAACGCATGTCGACATTTCGAAATGTCAGCATTTCAAATGTCGGTATTCAGACTATGTCTGCATTTTGAACGTGACGGTATAATGAATGCCGGTATTTTCACTGTGTCTGTATTTTCACTGTTGGTCAATGGCTGTCGGGATTATGAGTGTCGGTATTGCGTCCGTCGGCAAATCAACTGCTACCCCAATACGGGACCATACATGTGCAGTAAGTACAGTAGAAGTTATTATCCAGCTGAAGGAAGTGGCTGAGCTTTCCTCTATGTCGGCCGTTGCTAAACCAAACTGACAGTGTTTCCAGCTGGTGAAGCTTTGCCCACCTGATGACACCGGCACTTTAATTCTGCAGATTCCTTCAGTCAGTGCCGCGCATTGTTCTGCAAACATTACTCATTTACAAGAAGCAGATGTCTGGATATTACGTATGATAGATGAAAGCATCAGGTCATGTGCTAATTAAATTAACCGCAGTTTTGCTCTCGTCCTCCTGTCTTTGCATTGATACCGCATTGTGGGACCGTGCTGAGTGTATACCTGCTCCCTTGGGGCCCTCAGCGCTGTCAAGCTTCTCACAGAAGTAGCCTTACCATACTAATACTATTAAGTTAAACTGGGACACTTATTAATCACACAGATTCTGTGGCTGGCTGACTGCATTTCACCTGGTTTTAATCAGCCATGGAACCTGTGTAATCCATGAGCATCCGGTTTAAAGGGATGGTATGGTAAGCCTATATAGAAGCAGCAAATTATGTGCCACCCAACGGCTGCTGGATGGATCCCAGAGAATGAAGGAAAATGGACCCTGGGAACATTGAAATGTTTAAAGAGGAAGGCTCAAATATTTCCCAAAGGTGAAACCATCTTCGCCAGGCATGGTGGTCCCTATAGGATTCTACCAAAAATATTTTACTCAGTGAGCTCTGGGGCTCTAGAAGACACTATGCCATGGATAAGGTTACAGTTTGATTTTGTGGCCCCCAGCCCACTAGTAACCTTGTTGCTGTGCCCCATTCAGTAGTGCACATCTTCAGAGGGCTTGATAATCACAAGCGGGCGTGGTCATGCTGCACATGCTTGACCACGCCCCCGAAGTACCTGGTCCCGAAATGTGTCTTGGCACCCCTTGTAAATTCTGTGGTCTATTCTGTATGAGTTCAATATTTTAATATAGCTGGTCCACAAGTGCAAGTTTATACCTTGGTACATAGCCCCGAACCTGTATGGGTGGAAAGGACAAGTCTTATCGGATTGGCTGGGGATCATTGTAAATCGGAGTTGGATAGTTTGCGAGCAGTGCTGGGCCATTAAGGAAATTGCGTAATTTTGTCCTAATTTTTAAGTTTCAAAATTGTTCAAGGAATGTTAAGTCCATACTGTAAAAGTTGATTAGGTATATTATGATGCAACAGTATAAATTATAAAGGTTTAAGAAGTCACCCAAAAAATGGAGTGGCCAGATAAAGGAGAATGTGGACTGTCTTACTATATCTTCTTGATGTGACTTAATAAATCTTTGACAATAAGGTTTGCATTGTTGATTATAGTGCACAAGACTTAGGGGTACATTTACTAAGCAGTGATAAGAACGGAGAAGTGAGCCAGTGGAGAAATTTCCCCATCAACCAATCAGCAGCTCTGTATCATTTTATAGTATGCAAATAATAGATGTTACTTCAGTGCTGATTGGTTGCCATGGGCAACCTCTCCACTGGCTCACTTCTCCGCTTTTATCACTGCTTAGTAAATGTACCCCTTAAGGGGGTACACACGGAGAGATTTGTGTTTAAAATCTAAGCAATCTGACTAGATTGCTTAGATTTTAAGCACGGATCTGCCGTGTGTAAGCCCCCCAGCGATAGCGGTGTGCGGCCCCGCGCATCGCTATCGCCGGTGCTAGATTGAACCTGCATGCAGGCTCAATCTAGCGGGTCGCTCACTTCACCGTTGTGTGAAGTGAGCGCCCCCCCCGTCCGCCTGTCCCCTCGCTCAGCACATCGCGCTGTGCTGAGCGGGGGGAGAGATGTGTGCTGAGCGGTCTGTGTTAAAATCACTCAGCACACATCTCTCCCGTCAGTACCCCCCTTTAGGAGAAGATTTATCAACTCATTCCGAGTTGGTCGCTCGCTAGCAGTTTTTTGCAGCTGTGCAAACGCTATGCCGCCTCCCACTGGGAGTGTATTTTAGCTGAGCAGAAGTGCGAACGAAAGGATCGCAGAGCGGCTACAAAATAATTTTGTGCAGTTTCAGAGTAGCTCCAGACCTACTCAGCGCTTGTGATGACTTCATACTATTCAGTTCCTGTTTTGACGTCACGAACACGCCCTGCGTTCACCCAGCCACGCCTGCGTTTTTCCGAACACTCCCTGAAAACGGTCAGTTGACACCCAGAAACGCCCACTTCCTGTCAATCACTCTGCGGCCAACAGTGCGACTGAAAAGCTTCGCTAAACCTTGTGTGAAACTACATCGTTCGTTGCAATAGTACGACGCGTGTGCGCATTGCGACACATACGCATGTGCAGAAGTGCAGATTTTTTGCCTGATCGCTGTGCAGCGAACGAGAGCAGCTGGCGATCAACTCGGAATGACCCCCATTGCCCATTGCAACCGATCAGATTGTGGCTATCATTTAACTAGCAGAGCCTCCCTGTCATACTCCAGTACAATCCAGAGTTTTGACTATAAAATGATTAGAATAATACAGGTTGAGTATCCCTTATCCAAAATGCTTGGGACCAGAAGTATTTTGGATATTGGATTTTTCCGTATTTTGGAATAATTGCATACCATAATGAGATATCATGGTGATGGGACCCAGGTCTAAACACAGAATGCATTCATGATTCATATACACCTTATACACACAGCCGGAAGAAGAGAGTATTGACTGCATAGGAGAGGAAAGGGTTAAACATCTGGGGAGGGGTGGACCTAGCTGTAAGGAAAGTACAGCCTTCTTTAAGGGGGAGGGCTTGATATATATAGGGATGGTGAAGCCATTTTAAGTCTCTTGGTGACTCGGTTTGGTGAGTGCTGCAGTGCCAGCAGAAAAATTTTTGTTTCATTTGGTATCCCTGCTGTGTCACATAGATAGACTGCCCCCACCCTTTGAGTGTGCTCTCCTCTCCAGTTGCCCAGGGTGTCCCTTGCTATTTTGAATAAAAGGCTGCTATGTCCTCTCGCCCCCAGCGCTTGCTAAGGGCCCCGGCTCGGTTCCGTGGGTCGGACGGCCGTTCGGGCCCTGAGGCGGCGGTGGGCGGTGTGGGGGACGGGGCTCCGTTCCCTAGGGCCTCATCGGGTGCGCCCACAGGCAGCGCTGGCGGGGCCCGGGCAGACTCGCCGCCGGGTGCCGAGTCGGGCACTCCGGCTAGACGGGGGCGGCGTGGGGGATCAGAGGTCCCTGCAAGCCGCTCTAGGGTCGGCGGGCGGCGGCCGTCCCCGCCGGGAGCCGCCGAGCCCGCTTTCATGGTGGGAGCCCGCGTGCGCGCGCGTGCGCGCGGCGGGGGACACCAAGGCACGGCTGAGGCAAGCTCTCCTTCCCCGCCGCGAACGGCTGCTCGGGCCGGGCGGGGGACGAGAAGGGTGCAGGGAGCTGGCGGTCGCCGCGCGGGGACTAGTCAGGAGCCTCGCGCGGCGGCCGGGCAGGAGGAGCAGGCCGGGAGGCAGCTGGCGAGTGGACGTGGGGCGCGCGCGCCCACGCTCGCTCCGGGCGCCGCTTGCCGCGCACGTGCGCGCGCAGCGGCGCCAGCTGAGCAGGGAAGCATCTCAGCAACCTCGTCTTCTCCCCGGATGCCGGAGTCCGGCCGGGGGAGAGACAGGTTGAGGGGGGTGCGGCGTGTGCCTCAGGGAGGCAGCGCTGGGGGCATATTTGGAAATATGAGCGAAGGGGACACTGCAGGTGTCACAAGGGGCGGCCACCAACGTCATCCGGGTGCGCCCTCCGCGGGTCAGGTGACACGCGGGGGAGCACGCAGGGGAGGGCAGCAGGTCCCTGTCACTGACGCCGGACGCGGGGGATCCCGCGGCAGGCGGAGTGACAGAGAATGGGTCAGCGGCCGCAGGGCCGCGGCCCGGGCAGCTGTACAAGCCAGCGGGTCCTCCCCCGGATCAGGGGATTCTTCTCCTTCCCTGGATAGGGAAGAAGAAGGATCGGACAGGGAGAGCCTCTGTTTAGGCCGGGGGGATATTGCCTTCGGGTCAGTACAGGAGGGGCGGGACCCCCGGGGAGTGTCGGGCGGTCAAAGGGCGCGGGCTCGCGCCCAACCAAGGACCGGTCGTCCTTCGGGCGACATTTTCGGGGGTCGTGCCGCATGGGATTCCCCCGGGGCCATAGCGTCGGCACTGGCCACGGTTGCGCAGGCTCTGGTGCCATTAGCTGCAGTGGCCTCCCCCAGAGCAATGGCGGATTCCGGCCGAGCTGCAGGGCGCAGGGGTTCGGACAAGGTCAGGTCATCAGCGGCGCAGCGAATATCAAGAGCCTGCCAAGAGCTGGGGGCTGCAGCGGCGGAGCTGGATCTAGAGCCAGACCGCGAGCGGCAGGGAGGCTCGGGCGCTGCGCATTCCACACGGGGTGCCCGGCCTGCGTCGTACGCGGGGGCCGGGCCCTCTTTTGTTTTGTCTTCCACAGAGGACCAAGGTGAAGGGGACTCGGCAGACTTCGCAGTGGACGAAGATTGGAATGAAGACGACGAGCAATCCGAGTCGGAGAGGTCGACGGCATCCGGTGAGTTGGTGCAGTCTGTTTCAAATTCCACCGCGAGCTCGAGTTCGCGTAGCTCTTCATCCTCCTCCTCATCCTCCTCTTTGGCGTCGCAAGCGTCCGACGCGGATAGTACCGCTAGGGCAAGGAGGGAGGCCGAGAAACTTGCCAAAAGGGCGGCGAAGCAGCAGAAGAGGCGCAAGCGACGCAGGCGACTGAGTGTAGAGGAGCGTAGGGCAAAGAAGCGGCGCGATCTGCCGGGGGTAGTGCGCTGCGAGTACACCGCAGTCATGAGGGGGCTGCGTGATAGCTGCCGCAAGAAGATACGTAGGGGTGACCTCGTAGACCTGTTCGTCTTGACTAGGGCCATGAAAAGGGACTACAAAGCGGCGGCCGCTAAGTCGGGCATGGGGACAGAAGCTTTCCGATCTTTTGATAATTGGCTGGCCGGTTTTTGGGTGTTTGCGGCATGCTATTTGGAGGATAGGCCGGAAGAACATATGAATATTATACGGTACCTGCATCTAGTACATGACATGCAGCGCACGTCCGCGGGCTCGGAATGGCGGCAGTATGACCAAGAGTTTCGGGAGAAACAGGACGGGCTGCGGGTCATGGATTTTGGCTTCAAAGATGTGGAGGTCTGGCTCAAAGTGACCCGGGCATCACAACAAGAGGTGGAGCCCCAGAAACAGGGAACAGGTATGCGTCGCGCGGGGTCATCAGCCCAGGGGGCGGCCGCGGACGTAGGAATGGCCAGGACAGGCGGATCGGCCGCTCGCGGGGGCGGCCGGTCTGCTACTCGGGGGAAATGCTTCGCGTTTAATAGCGGAGCATGTTCCTATGGCAAGCAGTGTCGGTTTCGTCACTCCTGCCACCATTGTGGGGGAGCCCACCCGGCCTCCTCTTGTTTTAAAGGGGGGCGACAGGGAAGCAAGGGAAAGCAGGCGTACTCTAAGCAGGCCGCGAGCGGGACCGCTCAGCAGAGCCCCAACGCCAGTTAAGTTGGAAACGATGGGAAAGTGGCTGTATATGTATCCAAATAGGGCGGATGCAAAGTTTTTGTTAGATGGTTTTAAGTTTGGTTTCCGCTTGCCTGTTGCAAGCGAGGTATCAGTGCGGGCGCAGAGAAACCTCCAGTCTGCTCGGGCATTGCCGGCCGTCCTGCGGGAGAAAGTAGATAAGGAGGTCAGGTTGGGCAGGATGGTGGGGCCTTTTAGATCACCCCCGGTGGATGACTTGGTCATCTCCCCGGTCGGGGTGGTTCCGAAGAAGACCCCGGGCGCTTTTCGGCTCATACAGCATCTGTCTTACCCGCCGGGGGCTTCGGTCAACGACGCAATACCACCAGCCTTTTGCTCGGTGGTGTATCAGTCATTTGACGAGGCGCTAGAGATGGTCCGCAGCTACGGGAGCGGGGCCCTCATGGCTAAGATCGATGTTGAGTCAGCCTTTAGATTATTGCCATTGCATCCTGACTCATTCCGTTTCATGGGTTTCCGGATTGGGACGGAGTATTTCATCGACAAATGTCTGCCGATGGGATGTTCCGTTTCATGCTCATTTTTCGAGCGCTTTAGCACTTTTCTTCATTGGTGTGTGGAGTCGACGTCAGGCGGCCACGGGGTTGCACATTACCTCGACGATTTCCTATGCGCAGGTCCGGCGAACGACACGAGGTGCGCCGATTTGTTGTTTAGCACCCAGGCTCTCTTTTACCACTTCGGTGTTCCTGTAGCCGAGGACAAAACGGAAGGTCCTGACTCCTGTTTATCGTTCTTGGGGATTGAAATCGACACAGTGGCGGGGGAGTGTCGCTTGCCTCAGGACAAAGTGTCGAGGCTCCGCGAAACCATTTGCCGGTTCAAAGGCTCGCGTAAGGTCACGCTGCGGCAGGCGCAGTCCTTGCTTGGCATGCTTAACTTTGCTTGTCGGGTAATCCCGATGGGCAGGGTTTTCTGCCGGAAGCTCGAAAGGGCAACGGCGGGGTGTGCCAGGCCTCATCATTTCGTTCGATTGTCCTCTGAATTAAAAAGGGATCTGGCCGTATGGGCTTCGTTCCTGGAGGATTTCAACGGTGTGAGCATATGGCAAGCGCCAGCCGTAGACAGCGACCGGTTGCAGCTGTTTACCGATGCCGCAGGTGCCTATGGATTTGGTTGTTTTTTGGAGGGATCGTGGTGTGTGGCATCTTGGCCAAAAAGCTGGCATAGTGAGGGTCTTACAAGGGATCTGTTGCTACTGGAGCTTTTTCCCATTATGGTAGCCCTGGAAGTTTGGGGAGACCGGTTGGCTAATCGCAGCATAGTGTTTAGATGCGACAATCTGGGCGTAGTGCATGCGATTAATAACCAGAGGGCGAAATCGCTAGTGGTTCTTAGGGTGCTCGGGCACTTGCTTTTGATATGCTTGCGTAGGAACCTATGGTTCCGGGCGCAGCATGTTCCCGGCTTGGAAAACGAAATCGCAGATGCATTGTCGCGGGGACAGTGGGAGAGGTTTTGGGTTTTGGCACCCGAGGCCGAAAGGCAGGGTTTTCACTGTCCTGATTATGTTTGGCAGGTGATCGGGCCGGATTGGAAGGTCTAGCGTTGCGGTCGGTAGCGCCGGCCACGCTCAAGGCGTACGGACAAGCGTGGAGCGAGTGGGAGGCGTTTGTTCAGAGTCGTCAACATCAAGGTAAGAGCAAGCATCGGCTGATGCTCTCTTTTATGTGGCAGCTCTACGTTTCTGGTAGGTCGCGAGCGGTGGTGGCCCGGTACTTAGCTGGCGTCTCATTCTTCTGCAAGCTGCGAGGCGTCCCGGATGTAACAAAAAGTGAGGTTTTACGGAAGGCTATGAAAGGGTGGGCGCGAGTTACACCGACGCCGCCGGATAGGAGGCGGCCCATCGATGCGGCTTTGTTGCCGGCCGTCATCGAGGCGGTGGGGCGAGTAGCGTCGTCCAGGTTTGAGGCGCTTTTGTTCCGTTTAGCTTTCTCTATGGCTTACCACGGGGCTTTTCGAGTGTCTGAGTTGGTAGCGCCTTCCAAGAGTTCGGAATCGCGCATGCTGGTCGAGGACGTGGTAGTGGGTGAGAGGTCCTTGCTGTGCAGATTACGGCGATCCAAGACGGATCAAGTGGGGAGAGGGCGCTGGGTTACGATGGTTCCAGCGCTAGAAGTAAGCGTTTGCCCAGTGGGTCTGGCAATGCAATATCTGGGAGTACGACCCGCTAAGGAGGGGTCATGGCTATTGCACTATGACGGGCTGCCAGTCACAAAATACCAGTTCCGGTGGATGCTGGGTCGCTGTCTGACGGGCTTGGGCCTCTCGCCTGCTGCTTTCGGTACCCATTCCTTTCGGATAGGCGCGGCGACGTCGGCAGCTGCGGCGGGTTTCTCCAGAACTGAGATCCAGGCGGTGGGGCGATGGAAGTCGTCCAGTTATAAGCGATATATTCGCCCTGTCACTTGAGAGGGCGCCCGGCGCTGGGGGGCATTGTTAATTGCAAATTCGTTATGCTGTTTCAGTTCTGTGTGTTCATGATTTTGTGCGTTTGTTAATGTTTGTTCCCCCGTGTTGTTATCCTACTCAGGGATTAGCTACTCGCCGTTGCCGGCATGAGTCGGCAGCGGGGGTCTGGAGTTATTTGCGATTTTTTGCCTGACTTGACGGACTGAATTCTAATCTATAATTCGGCTAATTTGGTCTAATCAGAGTCCCTCAGCAGGTCTTTACGTTCACCTCCAGCTGAGTTATTACATGTGTTTCCCATTTTATACCCCCCCTCCCCCCCCCCCCCTTTTTTTATTTCGTTTGTTTTATTTGATTTTCCCCTTTGTGTCTTTAATTGCGTTTTTAAATTGGCAACGAAACATGGTGCAGTCGGCTAGGCCGGGACTGCTGCAATGGCGAGATCTAAAGTTTTTCTTTTTGGCAGATCCTTCAGTATAAACATTAAATAAGCCTCTTAGTAATCAATTCTACCCCTTTTTTTTTTTTCCCTTCAGGATGGTTCGAAGACTGTTTGCCCATTTGGGTGGTTGGCCACTCTTACATTTACTGGGCGGCCAGGTTTGTGGCCTCGGAGGGGTCTCAGGCATTGTTTGGAACTCAGGGTGTCAGATGGCTCGGCTGGCGAGGAATGATGTGGGGTGAGCTGAGGAGTAGGTTAGTGAGTCAGGCCAGAGAGCATGGAGTCCCTAGGGTTTTGGTTGTCCATCTAGGTGGCAACGACTTGGGGAAGAGGACATCCTTGGAGCTGCGGTGGGCCATGATACAGGATCTGGCAAGTGTGACCGCGCAGTGGACCAATTGTGTGTTGGTTTTTTCCATGATGGTGCCGAGATTGTGTTGGAGGGGTGTGGCGGATGGTCGCCGGATTGATGAGGCCCGGAAAAAGGTGAACGGAGCTGTGGCAAAGTGGGTGCTGTCCCACGGTGGGAGGGTGGTTCGCCACCCGAGGATACGGTTCAGAGACAGCCACCTTTTCCGGCGCGATGGAGTACATCTATCCGATGAGGGGATGATGTTTTTTCTGGAGGATCTAGGTTTCGCTTTGCAGGAGTTAGGGTAGGTTTTATGGTGGCGGTGCGAAAGACTTTGGGGATGAGTCTTTCGCTGTTGGCGGAAAAGAACGGCAGTTTCGTATGGTAGAGAAAACTGTAGTGTTTTACAGTTGGTTGTGGTTTAGGTGCACTCACCTCCATCGACTTATGGCCGCTTGGCCACCCGTCCGGGAAGGCAGCGGCAGGGCACCCAGGAGCGGTGGGTAGTCACTGTGGGGGTTGAGTTGTCACCTATTACCGGTTTATGGTAAGCTTTTAGTAAATTTATAGGATTTAGTTATTTAAGTTAATTTAGATTAAGGAGCCGTTCTTTTGGGCCGCCACCATATGCCAGCTGGAGCGGCATATTAAATTAATCTCTTTTATTACAGGTTTCCCAATGGTTAGGGACAAATAAATAGCTAGCAATTTTCTGCCAAATTCAAGTCTCAGTGTCGTTATTTCTGGTTATGTTTATGAATGCTTTACTTTCAAAGAAAGGGGTCCACCAATTATCACTAAGATGTTTAGAAGAGAGTATTGACTGCATAGGAGAGGAAAGGGTTAAACATCTGGGGAGGGGTGGACCTAGCTGTAAGGAAAGTACAGCCTTCTTTAAGGGGGAGGGCTTGATATATATAGGGATGGTGAAGCCATTTTAAGTCTCTTGGTGACTCGGTTTCCCACCCACCCGCCCTGGTAGTTGGAAATAGTGGCACGTGGTGCTGTGGCTCTAAGTTGTTGGCTGTTTTATCGTTGGCTATTTATTGGCGGAAAAGAACGGCAGTTTCGTATGGTAGAGAAAACTGTAGTGTTTTACAGTTGGTTGTGGTTTAGGTGCACTCACCTCCATCGACTTATGGCCGCTTGACCACCCGTCCGGGAAGGCAGCGGCAGGGCACCCAGGAGCGGTGGGTAGTCACTGTGGGGGTTGAGTTGTCACCTATTACCGGTTTATGGTAAGCTTTTAGTAAATTTATAGGATTTAGTTATTTAAGTTAATTTAGATTAAGGAGCCGTTCTTTTGGGCCGCCACCATATGCCAGCTGGAGCGGCATATTAAATTAATCTCTTTTATTACAGGTTTCCCAATGGTTAGGGACAAATAAATAGCTAGCAATTTTCTGCCAAATTCAAGTCTCAGTGTCGTTATTTCTGGTTATGTTTATGAATGCTTTACTTTCAAAGAAAGGGGTCCACCAATTATCACTAAGATGTTTAGGTAATTTTAGCCAATATTTTTAATAACTTTGTGCATTAAACAAAGTGTGTGTACATTCACACAATTCATTTATGTTTCATATACACCTTATACACACAGCCTGAAGGTCATTTAATACAATATTTTTAATAACTTTGTATTAGACAAAGTTTGTGTACATTGAGCCATCAGAAAACAAAGGTTTCACTATTTCACTCTCACTCAAAAAAGTCCGTATTTCGGAATATTCCGTATTTCGGAATATTTGGATATGGGATACTCAACCTGTACAAAGATGACATTAAGAACTTATTAATATCATCTTTGTATTATTCATATCAATTTTATATTATTCATATCATCTTTGTATTATTGTGATAATTTTTATAGTCAAAACTCTCCACCAAATCATATACAGTATGTGTGTGTAAATATGGCTCATATACTAGCCAGGGCCTCCCCAGCCATTGACCTCACTGGTGTGTACCCAGTTTAAGGGTGGGATTTATCAAAACTAGGCGGGCGATAAAGTGCCAGCCAATCAGCTCCTGTCATTTTTCAAACACATCCTGTAAAATGAAAGTTAGAAGCTGATTGGCTTCCAAGGTTTAATATATCCCACCCCTAAAGTTTAATACTTTAAAACAGCCTCCATTAAAAAGTTCACACCAGTTCATCTTTAAATAGGGCAGGCTAAGCCTATAGCCGATTCATTCACGGCCGGTAGATGATTCCTTTGGCACTGACAAGTTTGCCACTGGTCTCGGATGGAGAATTAATCTCTATTTTTAAAAGGCCAAAATTCACATTAATCAGAGCCTCTGTACAGACCTAATCACAGCAATTCCTGCATAATTTATCTGCTCAACATCACGAGAAACAAAAGGCCACTGCTTAGCCTCTCGCGTGTTAAACTGCAAAATCAGTCCCTCACACCGGCAGCTGACCTTGGCTCCATCGTGCCGACATTCGGAAACAAATTAATGAACACAGCTTAATGGAACCAGGCCGAAGTGTAATTAGTGTGCAATGAATTATGAGTGGGAGTCGGGACAGGCTCTCGTCTGTGTGCTTGAGCGAGTACATTGCTCTCAATCCAATGTTTATGCAAATCAACAAATTACTTTTTGCTTATAATACATGCATTTTTAACGTTTTGTATATTTGAGAGACTACCAGTTGGAGATTATGATAATTTGTGATCCCTATTGGGCTATGTTAAAAATAAACCTTAACTCAATGCACTCTGCCTCGAAATCAACAAATATATATTAAGGCTTTTCACATATCTTAACATAACTAAACATTTCTATGCCTTGATATATCTTAAAATAGTCATACGTTTATAGTCTATTCAACCAGGACTATTGGCATCAATGAGGCACATATGGGGAGATTTATCAAAGTGTGGAAAGAGATAAAGTACCAGCCAATCAGCTCCAGACCCCGGAGTGATGAAAACGGGGATTCGAGACATGAAGCCACGCCCCTTTGGTGAAGCCATGCCCCTTTTAATGGGGAATCACTCATAGCTGCATCGGGTGTCATAGGGGTAAGTGATGCTCCTGGGTGCGCCTGTTTTTTTTCTATTGAATGCGGTTTGGAATCAGGTTCATAATCAATGGAGGCTCATTGTCCCGAAATCCAGTGCTGCTTGTGCTATACTAATCACATAATATGGGGGAGATTTTTTTTAAAGTTGGAGAGGGATAAAGTGCTGGCCAATCAGCTCCTGACATCCCAACACAACCTGTAATGTGACAGTTAGGAGCTGGTTGGCTGGTATTTCCTCCCACTCCACTTTTCCTCTCTCCAAGGTTAGTACATAGATCCTTATTTTTGAAAAATGTCAGGAGCTGATTGGTTGGTACTTTATCTCTCTCCACTGAGGTTCCAATGTATGAGAAATATGCTCAGTCCCCACTAGAGTTAATGAACATGAATCTGTCAGATGTATACTTCAAAAATGTTATTACATGCAATAAATAACAAAGGGGGACATTTACTAAGCAGTGATAATAGCGGCGAAGTGAGCCAGTGGAGAGGTTGCCCATGGCAACCAATCAGCACTGAAGTAACATCTATAATTTGCATACTATAAAATTATACAGAGCTGCTGATTGGTTGATGGGGCAACCTCTCCACTGGCTCACTTCTCCACTCTTATCACTGCTTAGTAAATGTCCCCCAAAGTGTGATATAAATTATAATTTATATGACTGTAGCAGTTTAGGACGAGGCAATGTATTCCAAAGTTTTTTCCCCTCATAAATCAGTTATTTGTTATATTTTGTTACTGAATTCTGTAACGAATAAGGGCTATTGGGTAACCTCAATTAGTTATATCATTTAATTAAGCAAATAAATTCTGTTTAATCTCTTTGCTGCCTGACATGCATCTCAAAGTCATACCCCTTACTTTTAAATTGATCCAACATCATTTTGTTCATTAAAATCTTAGCTGACCAAAAGCTATGTGATGTGAGTTGGTAAAATGAAAAAATGAAATTGTAAAAATGTAGATTTATAGTAAATATAAGAAATTGGCTTGCAATAAGCGCCCAAATTAATTCTATGACCTTCTGTTCCATTTGGGGCCAAATCCCCAAATAACTAATGGATTTGTCTTCTATCTCATATGTAACTAATTGCCCTAATGAATCTAATATAGAAAAGTAATCACTCTACGAATCAGTATCATATTTTCTATGTAACAGTATGTAGTATACAGGTTTAGTCTCCCGTATCCAAAATGCTTAGTAATTGAAGTATTTTGGAATATTTGCATAATGAGATATCTTGGGAGTGGGACCCAAATCTAAACACAGAATGTTTCATATACAGTACACCTAATACACATAGGGGTATATTCACTTCTTGTTGGAAACAGCCGTCTTGTCGGAAAGACGGCAGTTTCCGACAGGTTTAGGTCGGAAAGGGTTCTGACCTATTCAATGCCCTCCGACAAGTCATTACGCATGCGCAGAAGTGCCTTTTTTTGCCTCATCGCTGCACAGCGAACGAATGCAGCTAGCGATCAATTCGGAATGACCCCCAAAGTTGTGTACATTTAACCATCAGAAAGCAAAGGTGTCACTATCTCTGTTCCGCTGATAAAAAATTGGATTTGGGGTTTTGGAATTTTTGATACTGGAGACTTACCTGTATTTAACTTTCCAATGGCCCATAATTAATTTCATAAAACTTGTCACAAACCTAGCAGCCATTATTGTCCCCTAACAATGAAAATTACAATCATTTCTATAGAGTACATTAGAAATGGTTTCAAATGCAAAGATACAGTATTAGTTTGTGTAAAGAATAAAAGAAAAAGCACTTAAACATAAAACATGGATAATCAATGTGTATTGCAAATGTTGCAGCTACTACATCGGTATCTCGGTTTCAGTAACCCGTAGGCCTTTGAATAATGAAATAAAGATGAGACAAATCCTTCAAATATGAATTTAACATTTTAACAATAGGCTATAAATAAGAGTCTTCAAATTGAGAAAGATTCTGAGAGAGAATCAGTTCCCGAGATTATTGGTCTCGCAGGGAATACTCCAAACACTTGTGACATTTGGGTAAGTCATAATAGAGAGCAGTGTGAGAGTTAGGCATATCGATCGGACATAACTCCTGAATCCTAAGCTTTTCCTGGAGAGTCTCTGTAGGGTCATCAGAAAGCTTTTATTATAGTGAGCCGAGTCATTTAAAAGCCCATTTGCTTCTTTAATCTAAACAACATGATCCTAGTGTAATACACTTCTTTTCTACCAGCTTCGTTCATAACCAGCCTAAGATGGTCAATCAGTTGTTTTAAAGCCGTTCTCTCTTCTATCGTCAAGATGGTGCAGGGAGTTTTCTTATCCGATTCACAAATCAATCTAACTGCTTGATTAAAGGATTCAGCACAATGGCCCCCTATAATTCATTGGGTTACGAGTTATTTACACAGCATTCACATTCTCCACTGGGACAGGGATTGACGTGAATGCAAAATTAGCAAGTGCAGAATGTTCCCTACCCCATGCACACACACTAGGGTTAATTTTTATCAGGAGCCAATTAACATTATAAGTATACTTTTGGAGTTTGGGAGGAAACCGGAGTAGCCGGAGAGGTTCTCTGGTGGGAATCAATCCCAAGACCTCAGTGATGTGAGGCGCTAATGCTAACCATTACACCCTGCTGCCCAATGGAAAAGGTCGTCCTTGGAGTCTGAGATTGACGGGATGTTCTCTTCAATAATAAAGACGGGGCTTCCTTTGTTACAGAAATTATGTTGTTAGCATTTTAGGTATGTAACAATCCAGCAATATTCTTATGGTCACGGTAGATTAGAGAAGCTGCACCCACTCTGTGGTATACCCTCCCATGCACAATAAGACTCTCCTCTAGTCTCCAAACCTTCAAACGTTCCCTGAAAACTCACCTCTTTAAACAACCTTATCTAATTCCGGACCCACCCACATAACCTTCAATGCCTCCCTATCTGGGTGACCATATCATATAGCCCATTAAGAACATTTGCAAACTGATGGGCCATTATGCAATAGGTAGCATCTATTCTTGTGTATCAATGCCTATTTCCCTATAGATTGTAAGCTTGCGAGCAGGGCCTTCCTACCTCTATGTCTGTCTGTTTTTACCCAGTTCTGTTCTATTACTGTTGTTCCAATTGTAAAGCGCAACAGAATATGCTGTGCTATATAAGAAACTGTTAATAAATAAATTAAATTACAAGAATAAGCAAAACACAAGGTTCATAGAGCCTATAGAAACCAAACACAAAGGCTCCAATGAATGACCAACTGTATCGTAAGGAGGGAGGGGGGGGGATACATCGTGGCCAAATTGGAGAGAAAGAGTGAAAAAGAAAAGAGCGTATGTGGAATGAGATAAAGATAGGAGAGAGAAGAAGAGAGGAGAAAAATTCAAGTGCATTGGGTCATACAGTATCTGATGAGTAGAGTGTTTCACCCTTACTCAAACGGAGAGTGAAAGTTGTGTAATGAGAGCCAGGGGCTCCGTATTTTATTGAATGACTTAGAAGAGTTGCTAATGATAATAGACATGATTTCCATCTGGTAAGTATACCAAATTCTTAAAATAACTGATTGGAACGATGGAGGGACAGCTGTGACTTAAGTAGTAGCCGTAACTAGGTGATGTAGTCATTTATTTTGGTGTCAGGTGGCTGACGGGAGTCCAAGTGGGAGTAGAAAACATTTGTGCTCACATGGGATGGGGATTTGAAGAGTGGGGGATATTAAATCAATGACATCAACTCAGCATTATTCTTACATCATTCATGGATAAAAATCCATGTAAATGGGGATAAAATATTAAAATCAAGCTCAAAATATTCCACCACCCTGTTCTACAATAAATCAATAATTCGATTAATTTACAGCTTCTAAAATTGTGTTGTGTTCCTTAATCTTACCCCACGAGGGATCCACTTGTAGTCACTGGACAAAGAGGGTGATTTCAGCAGAACCGTGTTACTTTTTTCTGTGGTTATAAGATTGGACCTTTAAATATCCGGCTTCCTTAGTTTGTGTCTTTCCTCACAGGATCTGAGAAAAAACGTGACAGGAATCCACAACCCAAGGCTTGAACTATGAAAAGATATACATAGCCACCTAAGGATGGTTCAAATCTAAAAAACAATAAAAAAGTGAATAACATGATGAATTCTAGAAAAATGTTAATAGCAATAAGTGTACATATAAATACATTCATACATGGATAAAGACTTGATAAATTGGTGTGTACACATGAACAAAGGAGGCGGGATGGAGCAAGGGGTGGCAAAGCAGGACAGAGATGCGGACAGAGAGCAGTTGAAACTGGAGAGAACGAGAGGTTGGGGAGAAGCAGCAAGCAGAGAGGGGGGCAGTACAGAGGGGGAGGGGCCGGAAAGAGAGGAGCGGTGGACAGAGGGGGCAGGAAGTAAAGCAGACACACTGAGGTGAAGCCTGGCCCTTTTATTAGCATTAGTAAGAATTGTATGAATAAGAAGTCCTGTAGACATTTTAAGAAAAAAAAAAAAAGACGAAAAGTACACTCTGAGTCTGTGATGTTCTTAAAGCACAAGGGCACATTATTAGTCATCCAATTGATACTATCTTTTTTTTTTCCATCCAGACACAGAGGTACCAGGTTAATTTTGGCAATTGCCGGGCTCAGTCTGTACAGCGAGACAATGCACAAGTGCATTACAGTTGGACAAAGTTGCTTTTTATTACTGGTATCTGAGCTGTGGTCTCTAGAGTAGCTGTGTATATGTTACACATGGTGGAGTATGTACCCCCCCACCCCCTATTATAGCGATGAAATAAGGGCCGAAGCCTTCCTGTCACAGGTGCCAATATTTAGTGATTGGCCTCTCCTCCCAGCGCTTGTTGTCCGCTTCAGAGCACAAAAAACTAAAGGGGACATGCCACAATGTTAACGTGGCAACGCAAAGGGAATCTCTGTGTAATTAGCGACTAAATATACATTTATATGCAGTCTCTACGCTGTTAACCTCAACGCTGTACAGATTGGAGCTTAATTACTTTAGATTTCCCAATGCAGACGCTAAAAATAAAGACTTGGATGTTTTTTTTTATTAAACAGAGCATTGAGTGTTATTTCATTCAGAATTCAGATACAGCTTTGACTACATTACAGGGATAGAATCTGAGGGTATCTGGTTTTATGGCCAGCAGTCATTATGATGACATCACAGTGTTGACACTAGCATGTCCAAATGATCCAACATATCGACATTCTCAAAATGTCGACATGTCGACATCTGAAATGTACCCTAACGTAAGTACTCTCCTTCATCTTTCACTTTTTTGACCCCAAGAAAAAGGTTACAATGAGCCTGTGTCTGCCCTGTAAAATACGGAGCTTTGGGCGCCTTCCTTAATGTGGCCAGCAGGTCTGACAGCTTCATGTTTTTGTGCAGTGTGGTCCATGGAACACGGTTCTGAAGAGTTGAGCTGTGTTAAATTGTACGTCATGCATAGACTAGCGGCAGGGGTAACATTAAACATTCGCCCTCTAATTGTCTGAAGAGTCATACAAGGAATATTCAGGACAAGGAAAATACAAAGTAACCGTGGAACGTAAGTAGGGGCAGATTTAGGGGTAAGGGCGCCCTTAAGTACAAAACACACACACACACACACACACACACACACACACACACACCCCGCCTAATTTTATTATTTTCATTGATTGGTTATAAGCCTTCATTTGATGATAGCCAGTTTAATAGAAGAATAAAAAAGGTCACAATTAAGTTTTTTAGTTTTAATTACTGTATGTATACATATTGACTAATTAGGACAGCTTATAGGGGTAGTCCGTGCATGTGCTACCCAATTACACTCCATTCAAGATGGCATATGGTACAGTACAGTGGAAATATTTAGCAGTTACTGGTACATTTCGGAATGACAGAACCAACACAAGCATCCAAGTGATGCCCCCCGACAAGTGCCGCCCCTAGGCACTGTTATAAGTGCTATATAGTCTAAAGTGACATGTCTAGGAACAACACACAACAGTAAAATGGCAGACCAGGTAGGGTGAGGACATGAGGTGACGGTAGGGCAGACAGTGGTAAGCTGCGGGGAGGGGAGCTTACTTGCCTACTGTCCCGGAATGGCCGGGAGGCTCCCGAAAATCGGGTGACCCTCCCGACTCCCCGGAAGAGCAGGCAAGTCTACCGGAATCAGGGGTCCCCCTGCCCATCCGCCCACTTAGTGTGTAAAGTGGGCGGTCCGGGCAGTTGATGACGCGATTCTTGCTGAATCGCGTCATCATAGCCACGCCCACTGCAGTGTAATGCCGGGGATCGGCTCATTACAGAGGGGGCGTGGCTTAAAGGATGTGCCACTGAAACTCCGCCCCCATCCCGCCCCTGCTCCACCCCCGTCCCACCTCCGGTCCACCTCCTCCCCAAGTCACAGCCCTCCCCTGCCCCCTTGCTGAGCCGACCTGGCTGCTCTCTCCCGCAGAGAGCAGCCAGAATGTCGGCAAGTATGGAGGGGAGGCAGTTTGGCACTCGAGTCTGTGCACACAGGGGCGCATCTAGGGCCTAATTCAGACCTGATCGCTGCTGTGTGTTTTCACACAGCAGCGATCAGGTCTGAAGAGCACCGGCGCCGCAGTGTGCCGGCGCATGCCAGACAGCCGACGGCTGTATCAGCCTTGCGATCGCCTCTGCCTGATTGACAGGCATAGGTGGTTGCTGGGCGGGAGGGTGCCGGCTGTATGTGGCCGCCGTTTAGGGGGCGCGGTCCGGGCAACGTAGGTGCGCTCAGACCGTTGGGGGGGCGAGCCGCGGCGGCTGCGTGCAGGAGCTGCGCTGGCTGGGAGCTACTCTTCAAGTACAAAAGCACCGCCCCCATTGCTAAGCAGTATGGGGGTGTGCCGCGAGTCCACGCCATGCGCGTGCACACAGATACTAGGGCCGAAAAGTGGCCCCAGTCCGTCCCTGCCCTAGGGGGTTCAGTTATGTAGGGGTAAATTTACTAAAGCTTTTAAAACAGAGAATTGGTGATGTTGCCCATAGCAACCAATAAGGTGCTGTCTATCATTTCTCTATTGTCTTTTAGAAAATTATAGACAGTATCTGATTGGTTGCTAAGGGAAACATCACCAATTCTCTGTTTTAAAAGCTTTAGTAAATGAAATTGGAAATGAGATTTACAGACTGGGTACTAGGGGCCTAATTCAGAGCTGATGGCTGCTATGTGTTTTCGCACAGCGGGCGATCAGATCCTAACTGCGCATGCATATGCACCGCAATGCGCACGCACGTCAGACAACAACGACGGGATGGTGCGAAAAATCCGATCGCAAGGGCGTTCGCAAGGTGATTGATAGGAGGAGGCCTTTTGTGGGCGCTAACTGACCGTTTATTGGGAGTGTCCGGGAAAACGCAGGCGTTCCCAAGCGTTTTCAGGGAGGGTGTCTGACGTCCGCTCCGGCCCCGATCAGCCTGTTCTCATCGCACTGTAGGAGTAAGTCCTGGGCTGCGCACACACTGCACAAAGTGGATTTTTGCAGCTCGGCGTACACATGGGATCGCACACTTGCACGGTGAATTTACACTCCCCCTGGGGGTGGCATTTTCGTCACTGAGGGGGCATGCCCAGCGCTCTGTGAGCTGGTGGCATGCCCCCTCTCCTTCTGCCTCCACTAAGCAGAGCAGCGAGTGCAGGAACCTCCCAAATGCCCCCCCCCCCCCCACACACACACACCCACCGCGAAACACTGCGGGACTGTCCTGCAAAAATCAGAACAGTTGGGAGGTATGGAGAGGTAGGTGATAAATTAGAAAATAAGGTCAGCCTGGTATGTTAGTATGGGGTTGCTGACTAAAACCAAAAATATGGTGCTAAAATGAAGTTACGACATTAATGGTGGCCAACAAATGCATTGGATGTGAAGATTATGCAACCACCCACTCCTGTGCCCTGTGCAGATGTTG